>NW_003546272.1:219670-261041 GCF_000090795.2 Amphimedon queenslandica | reverse complement strand
TCTAGTATCATTAATATCCCACCTTTACTCAATGGATACGGAGTGGGAGGGCCGACTGCTTCAATATCTGTCACTAGTTCACTTGACTCTGGCCTGTCCTGTGGATAATTTGCTAAGCATTTCTCAACAATTGGTAGTAAGGTATGCCCCGAGGGTAAGTGAGAAAGATAGCTTTGGCGTCGCTTCCATTCCGATACCTGCACAAACTCGAGTGTTGGCTGGTTAATGCTATTTTCCTCGTTGCCATTTGAGAAGATGTATTGCTCTGACGGTATAGGATACTGCTGACTAAGTATGTGGATCATAATGCAACCAAACGAGAATACATCAAACTTGACATCATACTTCCTTTGCTCCTCTCTATCATCTGGAGAAAATAACTCTGGCGGCATGAATATGAAGCTACCGTAATCGAGATTTGTCAAAGATGGGTCAAAGAATGCTCTCGATGTGGCAAGGTCAGCAATCTTGGCTTGGAAATGCTCAGTGAGGAGTATGTTGTTACTAGTCAGCCCAAAATGAATGATTGGCTTTGTTTGAGAGTGAAGGTACCTCAGACCTTGCGATATATCTAACATCAACCTTGATTTCATCCAGTCTGGTATTTTATGCCGTTTGTCGTCCAGTAGGACAGATAGTCCCAATGGAAAATATTCAGTGACTATTGTGAGATCGGGATGACCAACTCCAAGGAGTTGGACAATGTTAGGGTGCCTTTGTCGACTGTGGAGTATAATCTCGTGTGAGAGCTTCACTAAGAACGCTTGCTTGCTGTCTTCATCTGGTTTGTTTATTTTAGGCTTCTTTCCAGTACATTTGAGACCCCTAACCTTCACTTCTACAGTTACAGAGCGACCTCCACTGCTACCAATGAGCACATCTGAATGACTAACATCCTTGAGAAGAAGATGATCAGGAACGGCTATCATATTCCCTTCTTACTAAATTCTTTGCCCAGTTATCATATCCCCTTGTACAAACTACAACGCTCCCTCTACTGTTGCCTTTAGTCCATTATAATAACTTGGCCCACATAGAGCTACTTATTAATAGTTATGACAGACAATAAACATTGTAAGTGATATATACATGATATTATGATGATTTGTACAGTGTCTCTTAATCCTCCTTTCCTTTCTAATATTGTTTTTACAATTTTCTCCATTTCTTTTGAGCGTGATCTTGATAATATTAAGGATCCTATCATGTCTGTGACTCTTGATCTCTGTGTCCAGGGAGGTCGTCCAGGGTTTGAGTACCAAAATCAATACAAGTCGAAGACTCGAGGAAACTAGCTAGAGACATCTCATCATTTTGAGCCTGTGGGGGTATCCCTGGTAATGGCTCGGACCAGTCTTGAGAGGACGTCGTTTGAGTCCCAAACTCGCAGAGAGAGACGGTGTTGGTCTGTACGCTTTGAGAGGAAAGGAAAGAGGAAGAGGAGGAAGGAAATAAAGACGAGGTGGATGACGATTCATCGCTAGCAGCATAGGGTAAAAGGAACTGATCGGCCATTAAACAGGATATGTCAGTCTGTGTTCCAAGATCAAGCAAATCATTTAAAGTACTTTCGGCGTCTTCTTTCTCGTCCTCTCTCTCATCGTCCCTAGTACTGGCTGATGGAACTGCCTGTGTAATCGTGGCCTCTGATTTAGAAGCAAGTGGCCGTATCGGGAGTACATTCTTTATTATAATAGGAGCAATGATTATAGGTGGGATTGCAGGTCTAGCTTGATCATTTCTATGATAAAAAGTATAAAAAGTACAAAGTATTAAACCGTGATGCATAATAACATGACAACTACAGTAAACACGAATAAAATTCCAGTGTATGCTTCCTTGCATACTTTTTCTCATTGCTTTTATGTCCATGTCCACTTCTCTTCTGATGTTTATAAAGAGCATTACTGGACTTGAATTGATCCTCACAGGAGTTGCATGTGAATATACGTCCACATTCCTTGACGTGGCGGCCATGAGCATCCTTCAATCCAAAGGACCGTCCACAACGAGGACAAACAAATGACTTTGTACCATGAACAGTATTATAATGCTAAAGGAATACATACGTATTGTCTATAATAACAATTATGTTGTTTGTGATTATCATTCCTTCCCCAAAAATAATGCTAAATTAATTTAAAAAGCAACGTAAATGTGTTCACCTGCTTAAGTTGTCCAAGACGAGGGAAGGATTTGCCCCCATTACTTCTATTACACCCACTCACAGGGCAATAGTACTCCTTCATCATGTTACCAGGAGGAGATGGAGGGAGAGTGGGGAGAGGGACACCATGGTGGCGAGTCATGTGCATCCTGTAGCAGGAAGAACTCTTGAAGGTTTTGCTACAGTCTTTAAAGGAGCATGTTATCCTAGCCTCTACTGCTAGCTCTTTCTCATCAGGAATGATAGCTTGAGGAGTAGCAGCCATGACATTTCCTGTAACACCCTCTGGTATCCAAAGATATCCTGAAGTAGTGAGTCTAAAATACGGGATTCACGTGGTTTGAAAGTGAGAATTGCTGCAATGTCTAAAAGAGGCGCCAGTAAGAGGAGGGCATCCTCTAAAATAACTGTAAAAGAAGAGGCTTTGAAGTGCAGGTAAATTATTCTTGACGTATCTGTCTCTTTACTCAACCCCTGCAGACATGCCCCTCTTTCTCCCATACATCAAGAGCCTCTTTCACCATCTATCATGGCTGCCACTCCCTCCTTTCCCTCTCTCTCATCAGAATATGAAGAGCAAATAATGGCCTTCATGGACCAGTATGTGTACATAAATAAAGTTACTAGTGCTAACGGCAACAGTTTTTATTGGCCATCTTGGGCTTGGTGAAAACTAATAAATAAAAATTGAAAAATTATAATTTTTTGATTTCCCTACAGAATTGATTGTGGCATAGTTTGCAGCACCCCATTAACTTCTACTGGTCATCGCACTTCTCATCGTAGCACATCAAGAAAGAGATATTCACTCACAAACACTTCCATTCCATTATTAGACTTACCTACCACTCCTGACGCCGTTGAAGGCGTGGTGACCACACCCATCACATCTTCGTCTATAAATAACTCTATCAGGTAAAAATACTTCTTTATGTACGGATAATATTTGATTGTATTTTTAGTGTTTTGCTAACACCGCATGATAATAATGACAAACTCCTACTGAGTAACTGGGGTCTTCCTCAAAAGATACTAGATTGCTATAAATCTAAGGGCATATCAGTAATGTTTGATTGGCAAGTTGACGTCCTTACCCTACCCGGAGTATTGACTGGTCGTAACGTACTCTACTCTGCTCCTACTAGCTCTGGGAAGACACTAGTGGCCGAGCTATTGAGTCTAAAGTGCATTCTAGAGAGACAGAAAAAGGTTTTGGTGGTACTTCCGTTTGTTAGTATCGTCCACGAGAAGGTTAACCACTTGAAGAGCATGTTTGAGTCTGTTGGGATCAAAGTGGGCGGGTTCATGGGGAGCCACGCCCCTCAAGGAGGCCTAGCTAGCATTGATATTGCCGTGTGTACTATAGAGAAGGCAAACAGTTTAGTGAACCGACTGCTGGAGGAGAGAAGAGATGAGAAAGAGAACAATGGAGGTATTAGCCAATTGGGTGTGGTCGTTGTAGACGAGTTACATATGGTCGGCGATCGTTATAGAGGTTACCTGTTGGAACTATTACTCACAAAACTGCTCCACATCACAAAGAAATCAGACAAAAATCATCAGCCGATTGAACAAGGGAATTCCAGCATAAACCACCAAGTCTCCATACAACTGATTGGAATGAGTGCTTCTTTGCCAAACCTCAATACGTTAGCTCAATGGCTGGACTCTGCCCACTATACCACACACTATAGACCAGTCCCCCTCAAAGAGATGGTTAAAGTCGGCAATGAGTTGTATGATAGCACACTTTCTAGTGTTCTCTCTACCTTCCCTCGTGAGTCTAAGACTGGCAATGAGGATGAAGAGGATTTGGTGCACATCTGTAAAGAGAGATTACACAATGGACACTCCATACTTATATTCTGTCCAACAAAGGACTGGTGTGAGAAACTCTCTCTTAATCTTGCTAGACGTCACTTGACTGGAAATCAAGTGGATTCTTTTCTCAACAAAGCAGGCTTGATCAGCATTTGTGAGCAGTTGTATCACACACCGGTTGGCCTGGATCCTATCTTGGGGAAGACGCTTCCAGCAGGCATTGCTTTTCATCATGCTGGCCTGACACTCGATGAGAGAGAGATCATAGAAGGAGGCTATCGTAGTACTCTGATTAAGATACTAGTCTGTACCTCGACCCTTTCCTCTGGCGTCAATCTACCGGCAAGACTTGTCATCATACGGACGCCAATCTTTCACCAATCACTCATTGATGTCCAGTCTTATAGACAAATGATTGGACGTGCTGGACGGAAAGGGATAGATGAAGAGGGCGAAAGTATATTGTTTTGCAAGTCATCCGATCGAGCAAAAGTTCAGTTGCTTCTTTCATCAACCTCTAGACCAGTGACAAGTTGCTTGTATCTCTCCCCCTCCTCCTCCTCTTCTCTTCACTCTGCTAATGAGAGGGATCCATTGAATAGAGCAGTGTTGGAAGTAGTGGCTAATGGTATGACACTGGGTTATTCTGAGATATTGTTGTATCTCTCTTGCACACTGCTGTGTGTGGAGTTGGTTGATGAAGAGAAGAGAAATAAAGAAGGTAATGTTTGTACATATTCTGAAGCATATTAATGCCCTTTTGATAAACTTTTGAGTTAATACAGGTTTAACTATTGAAGAATATACAATTATATATATTTTTTAATTGGCTTTGAAAATACTGCTTAATGCTCTCTTATGTATAATCATACATTACATGTAATTTTTAGATTTTTTCTTCTTTAGATATTACTGATGAGATTAGATTGATTCTTGACGAGTCCTTAAAGTATCTGCTTGAGAATGAGTTCATTAGTAAAACCTGTTCCAATAAGGAGACTCCTGGCTCAGAGAGATACACAGCTACACAGCTTGGAATGGCTACCATTGCTTCATCTCTCTCTCCTCGTGAAGCACTGGTTGTCTTTAAAGAGTTTAGCAAAGCACGACGTTTGCTTGTATTAGAAAATGAACTACACATGATCTACCTAGTAAGTACATATTAGACATGTACAGCATACATACACTTTAATGTCTCGCCAAAAATGGCTCCTTTCTTTTATAAATTGTTTTGGTGGTACATATACGTGTTCTTATGTTGTGTAGAAAGTTTGAGCGTGTTCCAATCAAAATTGGATTTTTTATGAATTTTTAAAGTTGCTCAAAAATTAAGCCAAAGTCTCTGTACTATAGTACAGTGTCTTTGGCCAAATTTCGCCAAAAATGAAAAGGAAAGAATTCTCCATTTTTATAATTTATTCTGATGCATATACATGTTCTTATGTTGTGTAGCAAGTTCGAGCGTGTTCTGATCAAAATTGGATTTTTTATGAATTTTTAAAGTTGCTCAAAAATCAAGCCAAAGTCCCTGTACTATAGTACAGTGTCTTTGGCCAAATTTTGCCAAAAATGAAAAGGAAAGAATTCTCCATTTTTATAATATTTTCTGATACATATACATGTTCTTATGTTGTGTAGCAAGTTCGAGCGTGTTCCGATCAAAATTGGATTTTTTATGAATTTTTAAAGTTGCTCAAAAATCAAGCCAAAGTCCCTGTACTATAATACAGTGTCTTTCGTCAAATTTCGCCAAAAATGAAAAGGAAAGAATTCTCCATTTTTATAATTTTTTCTGATACATACATGTATACATGTTCTTATGTTGTGTAGAAAGTTTGAATTGACTCCAATAAAAATTGGATATTTGAAATTGTTCAATAATTAGGTGCCATGTACATAGTACACTATATTTTATCAGTAATGGCTAGGACAGTATTTGCAAAATTTTGCCAAGGATTGAGCTAATTTTAACAATAATAATTATCATGTTTTTTTCCTACAATAGGTGACTCCAGTGAGCATCGTTAATCAATGGCCTTCAATCGATTGGTACAAGTTTTACTGTATATGGGAGCGGCTGGCAACAGACATGAAACACGTTGCTAGTATAATTGGAGTACAAGAAGGATATATAGTCAGAGCTCTCCAAGGAAAACCTGCCGAGAGAACTCAAGCTCAAAGAGAAAAACTTCTCGTACATCAAAGGTTTTTCACTTGTCTGGTGCTTCATGATCTCGTGAAGGAGAGTGGGCTTGGGCCTGTTTCTTCTAAGTATGGAGCATCTAAAGGTTTTCTGCAAAGTCTCCAGTCAGCAGCTGGCACATTCGCTGGAATGGTAACAGTATTCTGTAATCGGTTGGGCTGGAGGAATATGGAGATGCTGTTGGGACAGTTTCAGAGTCGGCTCGTATTTGGAATAGAAAAAGAACTTGTTGATCTAGTAAGAATATCAATACTGAATGGAGCCAGAGCTAGAATACTCTACAATAATGGATACACTTCTTTATCTCTTCTAGCCAGAACTGATCCCACTGCTATTGAGTCTGTCCTCTGTAAAGCATTTCCTTTTAAGAGCAAAGAGACAACTGGAGCTCACTGGTGCCCTAGAGAAAGGAGGAACATGTCTGACCTTGAGGCTGCTCAGTTGATAGTACACGAGGCAAGGGAACTATTGAGTGATCAACTGAATGTACCAGCAGGAGCTGTGAGTTGGGATCAGGAGGAGAAAGAGGTTGAGGAGGAGAAGGGAAAACAAACCGGAGGGAATGAGGTGATGGTCACACCTTGTATATTATCTACAAGGAATGCAAGGAAAGAACTCAATAATAGAAAAACTGATGTAATGATATCAAAAAGACTTAAATTAGAAAATGAGGACCAATGCTCGCATGAGCTGGTTTTGAATACTAATCAATCAATCATTGTTAAACCAGTTACTCCAGTTCTTAATACAGGTCAGGGCAGTTCCATGGACCTGTTTATGGATTACGAATCATCTCCTACTACCCAATACCACTGTTTCTCTAATAATGATACAGTTGATCCTGACTTTCTACAGCTCTCATCCAATTACACTCATACTTGCTCTGGTATAGGTATCACTGATCTCAGTGGGTCTCCTCATCTTTTGGATTTATTTCTCAAAGAGACGTTACAAAAGAATTGTCTAGCATTCTCTGTTGCTGTAGCTAAAGGTCAGAAAGGAGTTGGTTCCAATTTCATTAAGAAAACTACAGCTCAAAAAGGATTGAGCATAGGGAATGAGGAGATATTGGGAGTTGCATTTAGCTGGAGTCAGTCAAAGGAGTCTAGCATCATTTATTATTTATCATTATGTGAGTCTAATGATAGTGCTACTAACCATGTTGATCCTACCAATGGCAGCTTCTCACTTTCTGTCCCTCTCTCATCACGGCTTCAAGCTCTATCTACTATAATCTCAGCTAATGGTAATCACAAGCTTGTTGCTATTGATATTAAAAAACAAATACAGTATTTAATGTCACTGTGTGATGTTCCTGTCACCAGGCTGTTGTGTGATCCCAGTGGTGCTCTCTGGATAATGGATCCTGATTCCAATGAGAAGACTCTTAGCCAGTTAGTGGCAGCTGCTGATAATAACGACAACCATTCTCAGATTTTATCCCTTGCTCTTGACTCTCCGCATTCATTTTTAAAATCTGCTGCAGAGTCAATGTTAGCCTTTGATTTAATGGCGTCAATAGAGGGGCCCCTGGTGAGCAGCGAACTAGCCCATCCTTTCTTTACTATTGAGAGCCCAATACTTAGTGTATTAGCTAAACTGGAATTGAATGGTATTGGCTTCTCTGAAGAGAGGTGTGTGGGGCTAAAGCAAGAGCTGGAAACTCTTCTGAAATTGCTAGAAAATAAAGCGTTTGAGATAGCTGGACGTTCTTTCACTCTGTCGTCAGCTGAAGATGTTGAGAGAGTTTTGTTTAATGAGCTCAAACTAGAGAGTAATCCTAAGACAGCCTTAAATAAAGACTCACTAGAGAAAATGTCTTCAATGCATCCATTGCCTGGACTGATACTAGAATGGAGACGCTTGTCCAGCACTTTAAGCAGGACAGTGTGCCCATTATTAAAGAGCAGTAATAGAAGACAATATTATAAAAAGCAACTCTCTTCTCGGATATATTCACATTCTAATACCCACACAGCAACTGGTCGGGTTATAATATCTGATCCTGGTCTACAAATGATACCTAAGGATTTTACCATTAAATCGGTAGCACTCCCTTCCTCTTCTCACCCTCTATCCTCTACTCTAGTGTCTGTCAGAGATGTGTTCACTACTTTTCCTAATGGAGCCTTTCTCTCTGCTGACTATTCTCAATTGGAGTTAAGGATACTAGCACATTTGTCCAATGATCATAAACTGTGCAGTATTTTTAATGAAGGAGGAGATGCTTTTTGTAAGATTGCTGGTGAATGGTTTGGTCTTGAGGAAGACAATATCAGTGACAAGCAGAGGCAGCACACAAAACAAATGTGCTATGGAATTATATATGGCATGAGTACAAAATCGCTAGCAGAACAACTTGATGTCACTGAAGATGAAGCAGAGAAGTTTATGGATAGTTTCAAGTCCAAATACACTGGAATGAGCTCATTTATCACTACTACTGTACAAGAATGTAGGGAAAAGGGATACATCAAGACTCTCTTTGGACGCAAGAGATTCCTACCACTCATAAATTCAGAGACGTTGAGTGAGCGCTATCATGCTGAACGTCAAGCAGTCAATTCAATGATCCAAGGAACTGCATCTGATCTAGTAAAGAAAGCAATGATCAGCATTGATCATAGGCTACACAAATCTGATTTTATCACATACTGTACTTCGACTACTAGTACTAATAGTAATATGGCATTGTTGGTGCTTCAATTGCATGATGAGTTAATGTATGAAGTACATGAGAATGTACTAGAGGAGGTCGCTAGACTAGTACAAGAAGAGATGGAGGCTGTTGCCTTTGGAGTATTGAGTGTACAATTACCAGTTAGGCTTAAAGTAGGGAAATCATGGGGTCATATGGAACCTCATATATTTAAATATGGTAATAGAGAGGATTAGATTTTTATCACACTAGATTTTTATCTTGCATACCGTACTTTTTAATTATTAATACTATTATTTATTTTATGTAGAATTTTTTAAAGATTACATAAGAAATTGTTACTTCTATTTTAAAGTTAATGCATGCAATATTTTGGGTCCCAGTTTAGTAATGCTTCCAGCTCCAATAGTAATAATAATGTCGCCTTCTTTGGCCACTTTCACCACTCCTTCCAGTATATCTTCATCACTACTCATGAAAATGCTACCAGGGACAACATCTGAGAGTGTTTTGCCTGTTATTCCACTAATGGGGTCCTCCCCAGCCGAATAAATCTCAGTAATGTATATTACATCTGTTGCTTCAAAAGACGTAGCAAATTCTTTCAAGCAGTCTTGTGTCCGAGTGTACCTGTGAGGCTGAAAAATCCCAATCAAACGTTTGCCAGTGTATCGTTTTTTCAAAGCAGCCAGCGTTACAGATACCTCTGTCGGATGGTGAGCATAATCATCATACACTAGTATACCTTTGACCTCTCCTTTCCTTTCAAGACGTCTCGAGACTCCAGTAAAACTTGAGAATGCTTCACGTAAAGACTTCTCTGTTAGACCCAAATCAATGCACATGCCCCAAACTGAAGTTGCATTGAGAGCCTGGTGACTACCAATCATTGGGAGTTTGATGCTTTTAAAATGGTGACCGGAATGTGACACAGAGAATATCAGACCTGTGTTTTCTTGGCATACATCATAAAGCTGCCAGTCAGCTTTTTCTGACACACCATAGCTTTGACCTTGCAATTTAAGAGAAGAGAGGACAGGGTCATCAATACACCAATATAAATTCTTCATCTGAGATGCAAATGTTGTAAATCCTTTGACAAGGGTTTCTTTATTTTTCCAGTAGTTCATATGATCCTCTTCAATGTTGGTAATGATCCCACCATATCCTTCAGTGTATTCTGTAAACGAGCCATCACTCTCATCAGCTTCTGCCACAAAGTAGCTCCCATTCCCATGACTGCCATTTATACCAGTGTTCTTCAGTATCCCACCCACGGCATACGATGGCTCCAAACCAGCTGACATCAGTACCCATGTTAACAGAGCTGTCGTTGAGGTCTTTCCATGCGTTCCAGATACAAGGAGTGATCGTTTGCCCTCCATTAGATGCTTTAAGAACTGAGAGCGATGAAACAACCGACAGTTCATTGCTTTAGCTGCCTGAAGTGCTGGATGGTCCTTACTGACAGCTGAGCTGTAAACAACTGTCATTGAGGGATCAACATGGACACCGTCTCCTATGTGAATTGTTGCCCCTTTATCCCTCAGCTCCTTAACAATATCCGTGTCACTCCTATCTATTCCTGAAACTTTTAATCCTCCATCTAATGCAATGCGAGCCAATGCACTCATCCCAATACCACCTATCCCGAGAAAATGCAAGGGAGAATTCTTGAGCTCATTATTGGACGCCATATTAAGACACACCCATTCAACCACGCCTAGCTACCCACGTGTAGTAAATTGAGTGAAAGCCTTCTGAAAGGAGAAAACTCCAGAAGATTTCTCAACAATAGTGGGGAGATGTCTGAAGAGAAAGTAAAAGCCTTATGGCATTGTGCTTGATGTTATTTGTGTTATTTTATTAAAGGAAAAAGTCAAGACGTTGCTCCTTCAAGCTCTCACAGAAGAGGAGAGCTACAAGACTGGAGAGCTGGAGGAAGTAGAAATGAAGATAATGCAAACAAAAATCATACTCCAGAAACTGAGACTGAGCCTACTCTGTCGGGAGAGAGAGCTGACAGAACAGCATCAGTCGTGGAGCCAGTTTGAAGAACAGTTTGAGAGACTTCATGGAAAAGATGAACAAAAAGTACAAGATAAGGACGAGGATATTCTTAAAACAAGTATTATCATGAATGGTACTGAAACGAGCAATAATATTGACTCAACTAAGAAAGAACTAACTGATACGAGACAGAAACCAAGTGACCGTCTCCCTTTAAATGAGCCTGAAGAGAATGAGTCAAGGTTTTACATCAAACGTTCTATAGTAGTAGGCAATACATCACAGTACCTTCTGAAGAGATTAGAAAGACAGACTAGTGAGAGGGTGACTCATAAATGGATGACGTACGTCCGTTCCATGACCGACCAGCCACCACTGGAGAGCTATGTAAAGAGCATTACCTTTTTCCTTCATCCTACGTACGCTCCCAATGACATTATTACCATCAGTCGTCCGCCGTACCAGTTGATCAGGTTTGGTTGGGGTGAGTTCCCAGTTCGTGTCCAGTTACAGTTTATTGATCCATTAAACAAGCCAATCGATGTGCTCCACCCACTCAAATTAGATCAGACACATTCCGGGGAGCAGATGCTCGGAGCTGAAACGATTGCTAATATTCAGTTGGTACGTCCTCAGAATAACGAACAACAGACAAGTTCTCTTTATCAAGCACCACCTCCCTCACTTTCTCCTCCTCTCTCTGTCTCTCCTTCTAGAATCTCTCGCTCTCTCTCTCCTCCTTCATCGCCTCCTATCTCACTAAGCAGTTTTCTAATTCCTTCATTACAGGCTTCTCCATCATCTAGCTTTATACTACCATGTCTTTCGTCTTTACCTTCATCTCCAGTGCCTTCCTCTCCTCTTCCTTTCCCCTCTTCTCCTCTACTGCCTCCTTCTCCCTCTCCTCCTCCTCCTCCTGTTGAGTCTCAGTCATGCCCTCCTTCTCCTTCATACGTTACTGTTCCTATTACTCTATCAGCGAATGCCATTCTTCTTGATCATGATTACCACAGGCAGACTTTAGTGAGGAGAAAAGAAGATGTCCCTTTGCCTAAACCAGTCCCAGTCCCAGTCTCTCCTAGTGATGATAACATGTTACATGTGATTGTAAGGCAGTTCCCGCTGTATGGGTCAGATTACACCTTCTCGGCCTTTTCTCTGGAGCAGTACAATAAATGGAGTCTTCCCAAGCAGCGTTCATCAGAGTGGATGAGAGCCGTAGCCATCAAGGAATGCATTAAGAGCTCTTCTGCTTGGATCCATCCCATACCATCCACACGAGAGATTGTGAAATGGTGTTGCAGTCATGGATACACTCCACTGAAGGGCGGAGAGAGGTTTTGTAAAGTATGTGGTACTCAGATAAGCAGTGATGAGTTCACTCACCAGTCTTGCTATGAGCCGGTCACTCCTAGTCTCACTGAAGTGTGTACCACTATCCAGAGACTGTGTACCACCTCATCTAACGATGAGGACTCCATTACTAGCACTGATATTGATGTACTCTCTATCTCTGATCCTATTGGTCGCCAGCTCGCTCCACCTGTATCCGATATCATTTATAGGACTCCGCAGTCGCCTGCACTTCGTTGGATAAATATGACTGCTAGTGAAGTAGGTGTTGTGTTGCATCCAGTATCACATGACAGGATGCTGCTACATGTTGTTGATCACATGATATTTTCTGCTTGCTCTCAGTTTTTGTGCCAGTTGGTGCGTAGAGCTGTTGCCATTGAGACGGACGTGGGTTTATCAGAAAGGATATTGGTACCTCTACATGTGTATCAGGCTGTTCATGATACACCTCTTTTTGATTTTTTAAGAGATTTTGGTGTAGGAGCATTAGGCAAATGACAAAATATTATTATTATTATTTATTTATTTTAATTTTTAATTTTAAATTAATTCTAGTTTTTCAATACAAACCCACTTTATGTATAGACCAAAACTAGTAGCAAAATTGCACCAGTAATGATTGTTAAAAAAATAACAAAAAAACAAGAACGAAAATAATACCGGGTATATTGTTAAATATTTTGGTATCACTGATTGCAGTGCTAGACTTTCTCTGGATCAATGTAGGCCTCTTCATCGTGATCTCTCAGTGTCAGAGGACGTCCTTCCTTTGCAAACTTTTCTTTGGCAGCTTTCAACAGGTCACCAAGTTCTTGTTCGTCATTGAGCTTATTGTCAGGAAACTCCGACTTTAACCTTTTCCTCTCCTACAATCAAACGTAACAAGTAATCAAATAACAGTATCTACTCACGTCATTTAAAATTGTTTTCGTGTACTTCATCATTTGCATTCTGAATCCAAAGTTAGGGCCAGCCATGCTCCGAGCATAAACCATGACAGTCATTGCGTCCTCATATGAGAGTGTTGTTGCTGTCATTAGATACACTGTGCATAGTGTAACTGATCGGGATATACCAGCAGCACTATAAGAGAAAGAAGTATAGGCAGGGTTTCCCACAAGGATTTGGCATAGTGCTTCTTGTTAGTGGATTGTCAAGTTACTTAAAAATCGGGCCAAAGACCCTGTATTACAGTACAGGGTATTTCAACAAAAATCACAAGGAGGAAGTTCTCAATTTTTATAAATTTTTTTGATACATATACATGTTCTTGAACTTCTTATGTTGTGTAGCAAGTTTTAGCTGATTCCGATCAAAATTGGATTTTTTATGAATTGTTAAAGTTACTCCCAATTCGGGTAGTTGTCCAAATTTTGTCAAAAATGATGAGAAAATTCTTCATTTTCATAATTTTTCCTGATACATATACATGTCCTTATGTTAAGTTTTAAGTTTGAGCTGATTCCGGTCAAAATTGAATTTATGAATTTTAAAAGTTGCTCAAAAATTAGGCCAAACACCCTGTACAGGGGACTAACTTTGGCCAAATTTCATCAAAAATGGTTAGGAGAAAATTTTATAATTTTTCTAATACATAATGTTACTTAAGAATATTTGAACTGATTCTGATCAAAATTAGATTTCTAAACGCCATGTACTACCACATGTATTGCAGTACCTGCCAGCTCATGAAACATTGCCGTTCATGCTTTGTGGGAGGAAAAATGAGAAACTGTATACTGATTTACTAATAACAATAGTAGTATACACTTACCAATGAACATAACATGATCCACCTTCAATACTATATAAGAGAAAGAGAGAGAGGAAGTGTGTGTGAGAGAGAGAGAGGAAGTGTGTGTGAGAGAGAGAGAGGAAGTGTGAGAGAGAGAGAGCTGGTACAAACCAATAGACTTGTATAACTCACCGACACTTGTGAATAAAGTCTACACTTTCTTTAAAATGTACACTCCTAATAAATAAATACCATAGTGCTGTTTATAGTAATGTTAAAGAATTTTATAAAAACAAATGGCAACACCCACAATGCATGTTTTTCAATTGCTCCACACTACTGGCAACATTTATGGCTAATTATCACAAAATACTTACAAATCACAACTCGGGCTGTCCGATATTTTGATGCATTTATATTGGAAGTTCTATTTATAGAATAAGATCACTAGATAATAATCATGATAAGGAACTAAATATAGACATACCTCTGGGAAGTGAGGCTCTGCATTGTCAAGAACCGCCAGTACGTGTGTGATGTTGTTCTCAAGTAGGAGCTCTTTCTTGCTGGCACCTGCATCAGGAAGACAATATTCATAGAAGAGTATTGCCAAAACGACTACTTACCCATAATGCCACCTACATATAGCCCGGTGCATACCTAGAAATGAAACATTAGTCAGAAAATATAGCGTGTGTGAGATATAAAGAAGTAAGCTCACTTTGTCTATGCTGTTCCCCATCTTTTCTGGTTTTATTATGGGCGTGGGTCAGATAGTTATCTAATTACTTCATTAGACTAGTTAATTTTTTTAATTATGAGCATAGCCATAAGTGCTTTCTCATAAGGAGAAAAATGTAAAGCAACAAGGCTGCAGTGCATATATATATTCTACTGTATTTGTCCATGGTATTAGTATTATTTATGTTTACATGCTTGTAATTGCCTTTTACACTTTGAAATGCCAATTAACTTGGCACTGTTTCATGTTTCTGCACATCCTGGCTGCACCAGACTACTCCTGATTGACAGCAATAACATTATACTATTAGATAAAACATGCATATACAAATAGATTATGTTGCTATAGCTCTTATTATTAAGTTGAAAAGGGCAGAAATTCTTGTTCAATTAAGGTCTCAGTAGTTGTATTAGAACTATTATCAATGTGTTTCTGTATTTGTCTTGTACAGTTTACTCTTGGCATTAATGGTGTAATATTGTAATAGCTTCTGTCAAGTGCTTTTTTTGACTACTAGATGGTTTGATAGTTTTTTATGCTGTTGTTTAATATTGATCTGATCAAGACTAAATATATGCGAAGTGACATAAGTACATAACTTGACGCAACTATTAATATCATTCAATTATTCTAATCAAAAAAATAATAAAGCAAAAAAATGATTTTAACACATTTATATAGCAGAATATATTATTGAGTTCATATAAACAATAGCCCAATAATTATCAAAGAGATGGCAATAGCTGAATGAGCCATTGCTCCTACTGCACTAGAGGTAGTTGTCTCCTGTATTCCAGCACAAGGCTCCTTCACAGCAATACCAGGGCACGTATAGACATTAGCACCTAGATAAGGCTCTGCACAGCAACCCATCCTCTCACTAAAAGTGGAAAGACCATTGAAACATTCTTCCGAAGCATCCTGACATTGGATCCCTCCTTCACTTGTAGAAAATGGGCACGTTGAGTTTAAGAGTTGTTTGTAAGCTGCAATGTTATGCTTGTAAGATCGCAGAAGTACAACAGCACAGTAGTCACCATTTTCCTCTTGCCCACATCTTCCTTTCAGCAAATAATTCTTCCAATATTTTCTTCTTGTGAGCGATAAGTTGCGGCAATCAAAGTAAGCATCAAATGCAACAAGGCATTCAGGAGAGCATAGAGTCGAGTATACTGTATTGAGATGATCAAAATGATCATCAGATAATAATGGAATAGGAATTTGTAGCATTTCACCAGCAAGCTCAGTCAAATTACAATATGGAGCACGTCTGTCAACTAGGATTTGAACACATCTGTCAATGGTTCCATTCCCACGACGTTCCTGGGGTAGATTAGGCCCTCGTCTTTTTGATATGATGCCATGTTCTTCTTCCTCTTCATCTAGAGTAAAATCAAAAGTTCCATCAATAGCAGCAAAAAGGAGGAAAGAACAAAATAGCATGAAGATGATATTGATTGACATTCTGGCTCTGCACTGCAGTTGCAATAGTGAACTTAGGTTGCTTGCTTTCTCTTTTTATAGGAATAGATCCCAGGTTTAGACACATATCTGGGATTATTACATTAGCTTCAATTACCACTGCTTCATACTCCATCCATACTATGATAGTGATTTTTGCAAGACTAAACAGCACGTGGGTGGTAACACGTGGGTAAATCTTAATAAAGGAGGAGCGAGTCTTTAAATTTAAAGTTCCTTTGCTTCAAGTGATGTATGCTGTATATCGGGAGGTCCACCCGCCTACTGGTGTAGAGCACTGTACTTCATGTCATTTCGTTCATTCCGAGAAGGAACAAGTAGCTGTCGCATCGACCTCTTTACTGAGAATTTTTGATGTAAATTATGGGCACTAAATAGAATAATTATGTTTATTTTTTGTCTGCTGGTTTTCATTTGTAGGTAGCTCAGCTACAAAGGAATGATGGTAATTACTGTACTGTACATGTAATTAATATACGAACATGCATTATTAGGCAAAGCAAAACTTGTTCAATGCTTGGAATTCAGCTTTCATGGTAACATACAGTCATTGGACAAGGTTAGGCTGAGACACTCTGACAGGGACTGCTTATTGCTATCTTTCAATGATGCCAAGGTAATTATTAACAGAGGCGTGTGTATTTAATTTGCATTTAGTAAATGCTGTATCGGGGCTTCCTTTAAAACATGCTTAGTGAGCTAAAACATGCTTCATATGAGTTAAGTTTTTAGCCAGATTGTTGAAAACTTTAAAAATTTGTAAAAAAATTCAAACTTGATCGGAATCACCTCAAACTTTTTGCACAATATAAGGACATGTATGTGCATCAGAAAAAATTATTAAAATGGAGATTTTTGTTCCTGACATTTTTGATGAAATTTGGTCAAAGACCCTGTACTATAGCCCATGGTCTTTGGCCCGATTTTGGAGCAACTTTAAAAATTCATAAAAAATCTAAACTTGATCGGAATCAGCTCAAACTTGAAACATGACATAAGAACATGTATACGCATAGGAAAACATTATAAAAATAGAGAATTCTTTTCTAGTCATTTTTGGTGAAATTTGGCCAAAGACCCTGTTATAGCCCATGGTATTTTGCCCGATTTTTGGAACAACTTTAAAAATTTATAAAAAATCTAAATTCGATTGGAATCAACTCAAACTTGAAACATGACATAAGAGCATGTATACGCATCAGAAAAAGTTATAAAAATAGAGAATTCTCTCCTAGTCATTTTTGGTGAAGTTTGGCCAAAGACCCTGTACTATAGCCCATGGTATTTTGCCCGATTTTGGAGCAACTTTTAAAATTCATAAAAAATCTAAACTTGATCGGAGTCAGCTCAAACTTGAAACATGACATAAGAACATGTATACGCATCAGAAAAAGTTATAAAAATAGAGAATTCTCTCCTAGTCATTTTTGGTGAAGTTTGGCCAAAGACCCTGTACTATAGCCCATGGTATTTTGCCTGATTTTGGAGCAACTTCAAAAATTTGTAAAAAAAATTCAAACTGCATGAAAATTAATTTTACAAGAAATAAACCAGCTATACCATGCATGTTGTTTTTATGCAATGTTACAAATGTATGATTGTTATCATTTAAACTACATTTTAAAGAATTTTCTATAATTGCATGCTTTAAATATTTTTCTAAAGAACCAATTTTGACCAAAATGAGCTCAAAATTACGACATAGCATAAAAGAAATACCCTGTACTATAATTTATGGCCCCTTGACCAAAATAATGGTTTTCATTTTTAATGTTTTTTCAGTTGTCTATTGTTGAGTACAATCCTGAAACCAACGGACTCAAGACAGTATCAATGCATCAGTTTGAGGATGAGGAGATTAGGGTACGAGTGAGTGGGTGTGGCAAGTTAACTATTTGTAGGTGTGGCATGTGTTAAATTTGTTGGAGATAAATAATTTTAATTTTATTTTGTGTAATATTTTATATTAGGGAGGTATTTTGCATAATGACTCTCGTCCAGTGGTAAAGGTTGATCCCGAAGGAAGATGTGCCGTGATGCTTTTATTTGGCAGCCATTTAGCTGTGTGCCCATTCCAACAGGACCTGTCCATTGACACTCCACTCTCTCCTTCCCCTTCTCTGTAAGTAAAATAATTTATTTAGATATAATTGTAATTGTGTTCTTTACAGTGATACTCATGACATTTTACCGACTTATACAATATCCTTGAGAGATTTGCCGGAGCCATTGCCAGTCATTAAAGACATGACTTTCATAGAGGGATACACTAGCCCCACCCTACTCTTCCTCTCTGAAGTATCCCCTACTTGGGCTGGGTAAGACACACAATAACACTGGAACTAACAATAAGCAATAATAATAAATAATAATAATAATAAACAATAACAATAATGGAACTAACAACAAGGAAATGAGTGTTTAATATTTATTGCATCCTTATACATACATGGTCAAACACTCTTATTTTTGTTCCTCTATTTTTAATTGTTAATTTTTTAAATTTTTACTCATTCCAGTCGTATCAGTTTGCGTCAGGATTCAATGATGCTGTTGGGTTTATCACTCAACACGAGTGATAAGAGTCATACTGTCATATGGACGCTAAAGAATCTTCCATTTGATTCGTCTTATCTCCATCCTGTACCCAAACCACTAGGTAATGGAAACACCTACCGTACAGCTGGTTAATTTTGCGGAGAAAAATTTTGCGAATCCTTAAAAATAACCTGGTTTGCGGATTAAATATTTGCGGTTTTGACAGTTATTGTAGCATTATCTACTGTGGTCATGCATGAATTTCATTATTTTGCGGATTTAAATTTTGCGCTTTAAATGGAATCGCAAACTCGCAAAATTTAATTCCCCGCAAATATTTCCAGCTATACGGTATGTACATGTACCTTGAAATGTTTACATGTATTTATATTGCTTTGATTCTAACAGGTGGTGTACTTGTATTTGGCGCCAATACTTTGATATACTTGAATCAGGTTAGTAACAATTCATCAGGGTTTCCCACAGGATTTTGGAATAGTGACAGTGGATTTTTTATGGATTTTAAAAGCTGCTCTATTGTATATTCCATGCTGTTTAGCTCAGTTAGAGCATGCTCTGTGGGAAGCCCTGCATTTGCAATGCATTAATGATTAATTATTAACTGGTTCATTCTATATAATAGAGTAGTCCACCGTATGGTCTATCCCTGAACAGTATCACTGATTATACAACAAGATTTTTACTCAGTCAGTACAGCACTAATTCACATGTGTGACTGTAGATTATTTTAATATTAAGAAATTGGTTTAGTTACACATTTGTTTGTTAACGAGCGAGTGAACTAGTGATTTTTTAATGATAGAGAATGAAGGCTCACTTGGCATAAGACTGGATTGCTCTCAGTCTGTCTTCATATCTAATGAACAATTACTGGTATCACTTCAATCAGGTGACATGTAAGTACATCTACTCTATTAGTATTAGTATAGGGCAATGATGACGACTCTAATACCTGTCCTTAATCCTATATTGCGTCTTGTAGTTATATAGTTACACTGTTTCCTGACAGTGGAATGAGAGGTGTCAAGCGCATCACTTTTGATAAAGCAGCTAGTAGTATTCTATCATCTTGTGTAAGTTCTTTCTCTTTTATCCTTTTCACTATTATCCTACTCCTTATAATTATTAGATTTGTAGCATTAAACCTCATTTCTTGTTTCTTGGCTCAAGACTAGCTAATTCACTTCTTCTCAGATACTCTACAACCGTCAAACAAAGTGAGTGGATGATACTAGCACTGTATCTCCTTCATTTTGTGGTCTCTTTCCTCCTCCCCTCTCTCCCTATTTCTCTCTTTCCTTCTAGATATAGTTGAACCTATTGGAGGTGCTATTTTAGGTAATGGAATCATGATGAGTATTATTTATGATAACTTATTACATGTACATACAATACAGATCTTGATGATATTGAAGTGTATGGAGAGAGTGCTGTATCACAGTCCACCAGCTCCTCATCTCTATTGACTAACTATTCATTAGAAGTAAGTTCCAATGCATTTTTCACTTATTATAATTACATATGTGTTATTTTGAAAGGTGTGTGATAGCTTGTTGTGTATTGGGCCGGTTGTTAAAGCTACCATTGGAGAGCCTGCCTTTCTCTCAGTGAGAAACTTATAAAATGCTTTGAAGATTAATTTGAAATTTTTTATAGGAGGAGTTTGTAGATAAGAGTGATCTTGATCTTGAGTTGGTATTGTGTTCTGGTCATGGGAAGAATGGAGCACTATCAGTATTACAGGTAATGGCAATGCTATGGAATGATGATGTATAACCTATACTAATCTAATGGTAACAGTAACACATGTATTGTAGTGATAAGTGGTAATGTTATGAGCTAGCACTGGTAAGAGTTTTCCAAACAGAAATCATTTGAAATTGCAGCAAACAAACTAAACTGCTAATATACATTGTAGCTATGACTATTGAATATAAAAGCTGTTCATTGATTGGAATCAACTGTCAAGCATAACAATGATATCTTGTTTAATGGATATTGTGAGGCATTGTCCAATAACTGTTTGAATGCTAATTACATATATCACTACTCACTAGGAAAGAGACATTTGTAAACATCTTTTAATTAAGTGTACATGCACTGACCTGATGCAGCATTCAGCCACTGTGCTTTACTTACTGTCAATTGCCACTGACTCATAGTACATGTACAGTGTATAGTGGCATTACCAACATTTTGAGAGGATAATGATTTTGGGAGCATATTGTTCACTTCTAACAATGTGTGTATGAAGCAAGTGATTCAAGCATTCAATAGTTTTGAGTGACAGAATCTTCTAATGTGAATACCTGTATTTACACATGTTCCAATTACATTTAATTAGATTTGTTGTATTTTACATTTTCTCCCTTTCTAGAGGACTATTCGTCCTCAAGTAGTAACCACTTTTGAACTCCCTGGGTGCATTGACATGTGGACAGTGAAATCTGAAGGAGAAGAGGAGGAGAAGGGAGAAGAGACTAAAGAAGAAGGACAGAATGAAGGAGGAGAGAAGGACCAGAGCAGGGAGAAGGAGGAGAAAGGAAGTGGACAGCACGATTATTTGATACTCAGTCGATCTGATTCAACAATGGTTAGTCAAGATTATTATCATGAAATAAAGTGCATTAACTCATGCTACTAGTGCTTAAGGTGATTCATTAATCTGTATGTTTGGTACTGCATGTGTAATTGCCAAATTAAAAGCACCAAATGTTTTAGTACGTAATATTTGTTCTGCAACCCTCATAGTTTAAAGCATAAAGGGCCTAAGTAAACTAGGCATTATAATGTCTGGAATCTAGATACAGTAGATCATGCATAATGTCAATATAAATCATTCATGATTGTGCAGAGCACAGCCACAGAACTTGGAAGGAAATGTAGCTCCTGACTCTCTTCTTTATAGGTTACCTTGCTTATACTAGTATCAATGGAAATAGACTGCACAGATTATAGCTTAGATTTATATATAGCTAGGTTCTTCAAGATGATCAACAATCAGAGTCTTGACATAACATAGAATTTTTTATTTTTTATCTTAATGTTCTAACTTGCTACTGAAGAAGCTTTTGGACAACAGTTCAGTCTTATCTTGTGGTCTTTTGCAAGACTTGCTCCCTACCATTTTATTTCACTGTGACCACACCCACAATTAATGAAGGCTAGGTTATTTAACTTTAAAAATAGTTAGACTACTTTTGTCTGAGTGGGGCTCACTCAGGCTCACTCCAATTCCCCCTTGGTCCTGCTAAGTCTATAGTTTCAATGAATTATTACCAATTGCTCATACTTATGCCATCTAGACGTTTACTAATTCTCATGTTCTGATTCATACCAAAGTATCACTGCCCTTAGGCTTGTGATATCATCAATATGATAGTTCATAGTGCATAGCATGCATTGTGGCTTTATGGTGAATACTTTAATGATGAATAATGGGTGTAATGGCTTACAAATCATTCATTGCGCTGCTTGTGCATTTGATTTATATAATGAAAATATTATTTAATAAATAGAAAAACAATAGCCTATAATGAGCAAACTAAACTAAACTACTAGTGTCACTTCTATCGTCTCTACTTGTTCAAACATAGTTTATTAGAGGAAGACTCCAGCCAATGCAAGTATCATCAAAGATACTGCAACAATAGGTGTAGCAATTATTCCTGTAGCACTTGATTCTGTAGTGCTTGATAGCCCAGTACAAGCATCAGGGACACTCACTCCACTGCATGAACGTACACCAGATCCAAAGACTGGCTCCATGCAGCAACCTGCTACACTCGTGAAATTTTTCAATCCATCAATGCAATCATCAGTATCAGTGCATGTTAGTCCATTGGAAGTCAAAGTGCAATCATTAATTATACTGCCATAAGCATTTGCATTAGACGTTGTATTAAAACTGCGTATTAATCGTACTGGACAGTATTCTCCACTCTCCTGTCCACATAAGTATTTTTCAATTAAATTGCCAGCGTATTCTCCTGTATCCCCAGAATAAAGGCAACGGTAATATTCACCAAGAGCACCAGCACAATCACTGGTACATATACGTGACAATTGATCCTTGAGGCTGCTGAGGTATGATTCGCTAACTCCTATTTGTAGAGCAGGTGGTCCAAAAGAATCTATTGGTAAAGAGCAGCTTGAAGGCAGATCAGGCTTTGTGCAGGTAGCCTGCCTACGCTCCAGCACTGGTACATGTATATTCTGCCTCTTGTTAATGTGGTGGAGTAATTGAAGCAAAGCAGTGTCGTTCATTCCTCTCTCTTTATCAATGACAGCTCCTTCAGTGCATGCAGCAATGAGGAATAGGCAGACCAGAAACAATGATGGGGACATGTTTAGTTGCATCTCGGACTCTCGGTATATTCTTGTATTAGAGAGGACAGCTTCTTTTATAGTAAAGCTTCTAATATAATTTATTAAGTATTCATGAAAGAGACGGTAGCAACAATTTATCTATTGACTCTTATCAGTATAGAATAAACATTGGTGAAGTGTAATACTTAAGCTGTACATCAAGCTTTGTTTTCGTACGTGTCAATCACTGAACTGTAAAGAGAAAGGTACAAAACAAAGGTCCTTGCAAAAACTTTGAATTGATTATCAATCAGTCAACAAATCTGTCATTGGAGTCATTTATGTCGTGTCATTGTGCCCTCCATAGAATAGTTGGCAATAGTTAATTCTGGTATTGTTTCTAATTCTGGTATTGTTTCTTTTGTACTCTCAAAAAAGGTACAAGACCACAATATTGAATGCATTAGGTCAATATATCAAATTTTAAACATAGTTATCAATATTATTTTGCTTTGAAAATTGGACATACTGTAAGGGAGGTAGCTATAATGCCTTTAATGATCATTGCAGAGGATGAACACAAGTTACTTTAGAGTTATGAGATGAAGTAGGATGAACAATGACATCAGGCTATGTTGCTAGGCAACCTAATAATCTTAATATATAATCCGCCTGTGCAACGGAAGTTTTCTAATGGCCAAGAAGCCATGCCTCTATTAATAATTGGAAATTGTACCTGCTTGAATTAAGAATCTGAGCTGCTTAATGCATAATTTTTTTTTGCTGTCTTATGCATGATCCCTTAAGTAAATAAAATCTATCAAGGCAACAGTATTTATGCCATCATAGTAGGTGTTAGTTTGATATATCTCTTGACTTCAATTGGTGCAGAACATGCACTATTAAAAGCAATGAATCATGCATGCTCATTATCTCTATCATATGCTGCATGATAGAGATAAAGATCACAATTCATTGCTTTTAATAGTGCATGAATGCAAGAGCAACTGTGGCGAGTCTAAGCACCGTAGGTGTCTCGTTTTAGTTGCTTATAATATTTTTTCTACTTGTTATAATCACATCAAACATAGCTTATTATGCCTACACTAAGCTATGCCTTTATTGCCTTGGTCTGTTGGATCAACCTTATTCAGCATTATCAGTCATTGCTTATTTCAGAAAAAACTGCATGATGTCTGCAGCTGGGAAATCAGTGGGAAACTACGACTTCTTGGAGTAACCTGATCTCGCAGTCCATGATTAATGTATATGAATTGAGAAAAGTATTATTTTAAAAAAGCAAAAAAACAATATTAATGCACACAACTGAATTCTAATATCTACTGCTAGTGTTCTCTACTACATGTACATGTATCTGATACATGTACTGTCTCTACTTGTTCAAACACAGTTTATTAGAGGAAGACTCCAGCCAATGCAAGTATCATCAAAGATACTGCAACAATAGGTGTAGCAATTATTCCTGTAGCACTTGATACTCCAGTACAAGCATCAGGGATACTCACTCCACATGAACGTATACCAGATCCAAAGAGTGGCTCAGTACAGCAACCTGCTGCCCTGCTAAAGGTTTTCAATGCATCAGTACACTCGCTTCTCCTGCATGATGTTGATCCAGTAGTGGATGATGTTGAGCAATAGTATCGAATATTGTCATAAGCCTCTTCATTAGATTCTGTTTTAAAACTGCGTATTATTTTTGCTGGACAGTAGTCCCCACTCTCCTTTCCACAAAAGAATTTCTGATAATAATTAGCCAAGTCTTCTCCTCTATTTCCAGAATAAAGACAACGGTAATAGTCACCAATAGCACCAGCACAATCACTGGTACATAAACGTGAATATTGACTATTGAGGCTGCTGAGGTATGAGTCAGTGATTGTAGAAGGTATTGAATAAGTGAACGCTGATTCAGAGCAGCCTGAAGGAAGATCAGGTTCTGTGCAGTTACCAGTCTCCTTAAGCTCCAGTGGTATATTGTGCCTCTTGTTAATGTGGTGGAGTAATTGAAGCAAAGCAGTGTCGTTCAATCCTTTCTCTTTATCAATGACAGCTCCTTCAGTGCATGCAGCAATGAGGAATAGGCAGACCAGAAACAATGATGGGGACATGTTTCAGATAGTGTAGGTGCTTCTTGGTATGTTCTTGCAATAGAGAGACAGCTCCTTTTATAGGTTTAGCTCAAGCTCTTAATATAATTTATTGAGTGTTTAATTAATCTATTAATGTATGGACTATCTATGGAATATCTCATAGAATAAACATTGATAAAGTGTAATAATTACAATAAGTAACACAACATGTGAAAGTGAATGGTGCATGTGGTAAAAGCTTTTAATAATAATAGGAGCCCATAAAAAGCCTGATAATAATAATTTGAAATATGTTATTAAGCTATAAGTGTCATTGATATTGGTGTTGTAATAGCTGTTTCTTAATTAAAATAAATAGTTATTAATAGTCTTAGCCTTGAAATATACTACATAAAGGACTTTTCATAGCTTATGTCATAGCAATACTCCACTAGTGTATATACTGATTATTGGCTTATAATTAAACTGTACATCATATTATTTGTTGTGTTCATTGATAATGATTGCAATGGTTCATGAGCTAAGGCCATTCCAACTAGATTTTTTATTTTGCACACACCCACACCAGTGATTATTATAATGATTGATACTTTTCCTGAATTAAACAGCATACCTGTCACTAGCGCTGCCACATCACCTGTGAAATGGAAATTTAATTCATGTATTCCATGCTTGATTTACAGAAATTATTATTTTTTAAAAGCAAAGCTATATCAATGCACACAACTGAATGCTAATATCTACTGCTAGTGTTCTCTACTACATGTACATGTATCTGATACATGTACTGTCTCTACTTGTTCAAACACAGTTTATTAGAGGAAGACTCCAGCCAATGCAAGTATCATCAAAGATACTGCAACAATAAGTATAGCAATTATTCCTGTAGCACTTGATACACCAGTATACAAGCATCAGGGATACTCACTCCACATGAACTTACACCAGATCCAAAGAGTGGCCCTTATGCAGCAACCTGCTATATCTCTGAAATTATTCAATCCATCAATACAGTCATTGGTATCAGTGCATGTTAGTTGACCATTGGAATTTAAAGTGTAATCATTAGTTACATTACATTAATGTAATTAATAATGTAATGTAATTAATGTAATTACATTAGATGTTGTATTAAAACTATGTATTAATCTTACTAGGCAATAGCTTCCATTCTGCTGTCCACATAAGTATTTTTCAATTAAAGTACTGATATATTCTCCTGTATTGTCCCCAGAATAAAGGCAGTGGTAATATTCACCAATAGCACCAGCACAATCACTGGTACATACTTGAGTATCGATCATTGAGGCTACTGAGGCATACTTTACTGAATCCTGTTAGTAGAGCAGGTGGTGAGGAGATATGATTCACTGACTCCTGTTTTGCAGGTGGTGAAGAGATATGATTCACTGACTCCTGTTTGTGCAGGTGATGAAGAGATATGTGATTCACTGACTCCTGTTTGTAGAGCAGGTGGTGAAGAGATATGATTCACTGACTCCTGTTTGTGCAGGTGGTGAAGAGATATGTGATTCACTGACTCCTGTTTGTAGAGCAGGTGGTGAAGAGATATGATTCACTGACTCCTGTTTGTGCAGGTGGTGAAGAGATATGTGATTCACTGACTCCTGTTTGTAGAGCAGGTGGTGAAGAGATATGATTCACTGACTCCTGTTTGTGCAGGTGGTGAAGAGATATGTGATTCACTGACTCCTGTTTGTAGAGCAGGTGGTGAAGAGATATGATTCACTGACTCCTGTTTGTGCAGGTGGTGAAGAGATATGTGATTCACTGACTCCTGTTTGTAGAGCAGGTGGTGAAGAGATATGATTCACTGACTCCTGTTTGTGTAGGTGGTGAAGAGTCAGAAGAGATATGATTCACTGACTCCTGTTTGTAGAGCAGGTAGTAAAATTGAGCTTATGGGTAAAAAGCAATTATGCATTTTACATGTACTAATCTCCTTAGTCTCAGTACCGGTATATTGTGCTTCCTGTTAATGTGGTGGAATAATTGAAGCAAAGCAGTGTCGTTCAAGTGCATGCAGCAATGAAAAATAGGCAGACCAGAAACAATGATGGGGCCATGTTTCAGATAGTGTATGTGCTTCTCAGATGTTTTTGCAATAGAGAGGACAATGTTATTTATGAAGTGTTCATGAAAGAATAGCAGCAATTCAGTTGTCTATTGTCTTATTGGGGCGAACCTGAGCGAGCCCATGACATCTAATACTGCATTTACACTAGCTTCTTTAACTGAGCCAGCCCTGTTTAAAGTGGGCTGGCACAGTTTTATTTGATAATGTAAACAGTAACCAAACTGAGCTGAAGTGAGCTGGGCCAAACCAGGCCAGCATGGTTAGTACAGCAGGGCCGGCTTAGTCTGGTTCAGCACGGTTTGGCCCACAAACACAGTATAACTATTATTAAAGTTTAATAGCATAATTTTTATTGAAACTGTGTGTGGTCACAATGCAATAAAGTGGTGGCTATCAGCAAGAGTTTATTTGCAGCAAATGGTTATATTAGACATTTGCATTTGTCAAATAGGGAACTATGACTACTTGCATGGAGTTGCTTAATCTGGCGGGACATGATTAAAGTGTAATTAATATGAGAAAAATATTTTTTAAGCAAAAAAACTATATCAATGCACACAACTGAATGCTAATATCTACTGCTAGTGTTCTCTACTACATGTACATGTATCTGATACATGTACTGTCTCTACTTGTTCAAACACAGTTTATTAGAGGAAGACTCCAGCCAATGCAAGTATCATCAAAGATACTGCAACAATAGGTGTAGCAATTATTCCTGTAGCACTTGATAACCCAGCACAAGCAACAGGGACACTCACTCCACTGCAGTTATGTACACCAGATCCAAGGAGTGGCTCCATACAGCAACCTATTGCACTGCTAAAGTTACTCACTGCTTCAGTACAGGTATCACTGCATGGTGATGTTAATCTAGGGGAGTTATTTGATATTTTGCAATATTGTAGCATATTGTTATAAGCATCTGCATAGGATTTATCTCTAAAATTACGTACTGATCTAAAACTGCGTACTAATTTCACTGGACAATAGTCCCCATTCTCCTTCCCACATACGTACTTGTCAATGTAATCAGCCTTGTACAAGTATAATTCTTTAATCTCACTACCATTTGGCTCATCAGAAGCAAGACAATCGTAATATTTAACAAGAGCACCAGCACAATCACTGGTACATATACGGGAGTATTTATCATTGAGGCTACTGAGTTGTGAGTTACAGCATTGTGTTGTTGATTCTGTTGAAGGATATATTTCTGATTCATCACAACCTGAAGGAAGGTTAGGGGGATATTCACAGTTACATGTACATGTACTAATCTCCTCAGGATCCAGTTGCCTCTTGTTAATGTGGTGGAATAATTGAAGCAAAGTTGTGTCATTTGTTCCTTTCTCTTTATCAATGACAGCTCCTAATTCAGTGCATGCAGCAATGAGGAATAGGCAGACCAGAAACGATGATGGGGACATGTTTCAGATAGCAAGTGCTTCTCAGTATGTTCTTTTGATAGAGAGAACAGCTCCTTTTATAGCTTTAGCTTAAGCTCTTAATACAATTTATTGAGTGTTTAATTGATCTATTAATTTATGGACTATCTATGGAATATCTCTCTCATAGAATAAACATTGATAAAGTGTAATAATTACAATAAGTAACACAATAAGTGAAAGTGAATGGTGCATGTGGTAAAAGCTGCCTGATAATAATAATTTGTCTTAATAAGTTATAAATGCCATTAATATTGGTGTTTTAATAGCTGATTTTTAATTAAGATAAATAATTGATATCTTTTCCTTAATATAGACCTTTCCCACCAATGCAGCATTTAGCAATGAATATCATTAACGAGCCGCCATGTTGTGGGATAGATGTACAGAGATAAATGGGCAAAAGTGACTTTTCCCATTTTCCTTTTAAATGCAAGCTCTGGTTCACACAGAAATGCTCACTGCACATTTATTGTATAATTTTAGTTATCATACTGCAATTTGGTCTTTGCTTTCGCAGTTATCTTGGAGAAAATAAAGAAATAGTGCTTTTAGCCCATCCATCACTGTACATCTATCCCACAAAATGGCAGTTCGTTAATGATATTCATTGCTAAACGTACAGTGGTGGGAAAGGTCTACATGTATATACCACATAAAGGATTTTTCATAGCTTATGTCTTAGCAATACTCCACTAGTGTATTATACTGATTACTGGCTTATCATATTATGAATAGACTTTGTTGTGCTCATTGATAATGATTGCAATGGTTGATGAGATGAGCCCATTTCAACTAGACTTATTATTTTTCATTTTTCACACACCCACACCAGTGATTATTACAATGGTTAATACTTTTCATGAATATTAATTAAACAGCATGCCTGTAGTGCTGCCACATCAGCCTCACCTGTGAAATGGAAATTTAATTCATGTATTCAATGCTTGTTTACAGAAATTAGTATTTTTTAAAGCAAAAAACTATATCAATGCACACAACTGAATGCTAATATCTACTGCTAGTGTTCTCTACTACATGTACATGTATCTGATACATGTACTGTCTCTACTTGTTCAAACACAGTTTATTAGAGGAAGACTCCAGCCAATGCAAGTATCATCAAAGATACTGCAACAATATGTGTAGCAATTATTCCTGTAGCACTTGATTCTGTAGTACTTGATGCTGTAGTGCTTGATTCTGTAGTACTTGATGGTGTAGTACTTATTACTCCAGTACAAGCATCAGGGATACTCACTTCACTGCATGAACGTACATCAGATCTAAGAAATGGCTCAGTACAGCAACCTATTGCACTGCTAAAGGTCCTCAATGCATCAGTACAGTTGGTATTGTTGCATGATGATAAGTCAGTGGAGTTAAATGGTATTGAGCAATATTCTAGCATATTGTTATAAGCATCTGCATAAGATTTTTGTGTTAAACTACGCATTAATTTCACTGGACAATAGTCCCCACTCTCCTTCCCACATATGTACTTCTCGACGTAATCAGCCTTGTACGAGTATTCTTCTTTAATCTTACTATCATCCTCACCCTCATCAGAAGCAAGACAACGGTAATATTTAATAAGGGCACCAGCACAATCACTGGTACACATACGTGAGTATTTATTGCTGCGGCTTTTCAGTTTTGAGTTACAGCATACTTGTGGTAGTGTTATTGCTGGTGGTCCTATTGAAGGAATGACTACTGATACATCACAATCTGAAGGAAGATCGGGTATTTCGCAGTTACATGTACATGTACCAATCTCCTTAGGTTCCAGTGCTATATTTTGCCTCTTGTTAATGTGGTGGAATAATTCAAGCAAAGTAGTGCCATCATGTATTCCTTTCTCTTTATCAATGACAGCTCCTAATTCAGTGCATGCAGCAATGAGGAATAGGCAGACCAGAAACAATGATGGGGACATGTTTCAGATAGTGTAGGTGCTTCTTGGTATGTTCTTGTGATAGAGAGGACAGCTCCTTTTATAGGTTTAGCTTAAGCTCTTAATATAATTTATTGAGTGTTTAATTAATCTATGGACTATCTATGGAATATCTCTCATAAAATCAACATTGATAAAGTGTAATAATTACAATAAGTGAAAGTGAATGGTGCATGTGGTAAAAGCTGCCTGATAATAATAATTTGTAATAATTATGTTATTAAGTTATAAGTGTAATTAATATTGGTGTTGTAATAGCTGATTCTCAAACTATGCAATAGTAATACTCCACTAGATTACTGGCTTATAATTAAACTGTACATCATATCATGAATAGACCTTGTTGTGTTCATTGATAATGATGATAATGGTTGATGAGATAAGGCCATTTCCACTAGATTCATTATTTTCCATTTTGAACACGCCCACATCAATGATTCATTATAATTATTACAATGATTAATACTTTTGATGAATATTAATTAAACAACATGCCTGTAGCACTGCCACATCAGCCCCACTTGCGAAATGGAAATTTAATTCATGTATTCCATGCTTGATTTACAGAAATTAGTATTAAAAAAAAACAAAAACTATTATCAATACACACAACTGAATGCTAATATCTACTGCTAGTGTTCTCTACTACATGTACAATTGTACATGTATCTGATACATGTACTGTCTCTACTTGTTCAAACACAGTTTATTAGAGGAAGACTCCAGCCAATGCAAGTATCATCAAAGATACTGCAACAATAGGTGTAGCAATTATTCCTGTAGCACTTGATAGCCCAGCACAAGCATCAGGGATACTCACTCCATTGCATAAACGTACACCAGATCCAAGGAATGGCTCAGTACAGCAACCTATTGCATCGCTAAATTTCATCACTGCATCAGTACAGGTATAATCGCATGATGATGGTAATCTAGTGGAGTTATGTGATATTTTGCAATATTGTAGCATATTGTTATAAGCATCTGCATAAGTTTTTTCTCTAAAACTGCGTACTAATTTCACTGGACAGTAGTCCCCACTTTTCTTCCCACATACGTACTTGTCAACATAATTAGCCTTGTACGAGTATTCTTCTTTAATCTCACTATCATCCTCATCAGAAGCAAGACAACGGTAATATTCAACAATAGCACCAGCACAATCACTGGTACATATACGGGAGTATTTATCATTGAGGCTACTGAGTTGTGTGTCACAGCATACTTTTGCTGATTCTGTTGAAGGAATTATTTCTGATACATCACAACCTGAAGGAAGATCAGGCTCTTTGCAGTTACATGTACATTGACTAATCTCCTTAGTCTCCAGTTGCCTCTTGTTAATGTGGTGGAATAATTGAAACAAAGTTGTGTCATTCATTCCTTTCTCTTTATTAATGACAGCTCCTAATTCAGTCCATGCAGCAATGAGGAATAAGCAGACCAGAAACAATGATGGGGACATGTTTCAGATAGCAAGTACTTCTCAGTTTATTCTTGTGATAGAAAGGACAGCTCCTTTTATAGGTTTAGCTTAAGCTCTTAATATAATTTATTGAGTGTTTAATTGATTTATTAATGTATGGACTATCTATGGAATATCTCTCATAAGATCAACATTGATAAAGTGTAATAATTACAATAAGTAACACAATAAATGAAAGTGAATCGTGCATGTGGTAAAAGCTGCCTGATAATAATAATTTGTGTTATAAGTTATATAGACATTTCCCGCGATGAATATTCATGAGAATTTATGAGTCATCAATGCATCACGATGATGAAAACAACGCCTACTAGTGGGACACAACAGTGAATCTGGCACCTAAATTGACTGGTTTTTCAGCTGCTCTTTGTTGTTTTTCCTTATTTTAATGGTTAATAACTGTTGTATTGTTGGATACTATAATTCTGATGAGAAAAACCAGCGGTTAAGACTCTTAAGCTCTACTTTCAAAGGGAGGCTAGTCCTGAAAAGGTGGATCAAGGCTGCAAATCCTGTCAAATGGAATTTAGGCCTAAGCACACATCCTAAAGGTTCAGATATTTGAGCTTCTCAGGTTAAATCTCAGCATATCAAGCTTTTGCAGTAAGATTAAGAGCTTCAGATAGTCTTTGCAATCCCACAAGTAGGTGTGATTTTTGTCATCGTGATGCTTTGATGACTCATAATTGCTCTTTATTTAGAATAAATTCTAGTAAATTCTCGTAAATCCACTTGAATCCTCATGAATAATTCATCGCGGGAATGATCTATAAGTGTCATTAATATTGGTGCTGTAATAGCTGATTCTTAATTAGGATAAATGATTTATATCTTTGCCTTAATACCAGTATATACTACATAAAGGACTTTTCATAGCTTATGTCATAGCAATACTCCACTAGTGTATATATTGATTAATTGATTATTGGCTTATAATTGCACTGTACATCATATTATGAATAGGCCTTGTTGTGTTCATTGATAATGATTGCAATGGTTGATGAGCTAAGGCCATTCCAACTACATTTATTATTTTTAATTTTTCACACACCCACACCAGTTATTATTACAATGATTAATACTTTTCATGAATATTAATTAAACGGCATGCCTGTAGCACTGCCACATTAGCCCCGCCTTACCTGTGAAATGGAAATTTAATTCATGTATTCCATGCTTGATTTACAGAAATTAGTATTTTTAAAAGCAAAAACTATATCAATGCACACAACTGAATGCTAATATCTACTGCTAGTGTTCTCTACTACATGTACATGTATCTGATACATGTACTGTCTCTACTTGTTCAAACACAGTTTATTAGAGGAAGACTCCAGCCAATCCAAGTATCATCAAAGATACTGCAACAATAGGCGTAGCAATTATTCCTGTAGCACTTGATAGCCCAGTACAAGCATCAGGGACACTCACTCCACTGCATGAACGTACACCAGATCCAAGAAAAGGCTCAGTACAGTAACCTGCTGCTTTTCAATCCATCCATCAATACAGTCATCAGTATCAGTGCATGTTAGTCCATTGGAATTCAAAAGGCAATCATTAATTACATTAATGTAGTTACATTAATTACATTAGATGTTGTATTAAAACTGTATTAATCTTACTGGACAGTAGTCTCCACTCTCCTGTCCACACAAGTATTTTTCAATGAAATTGCCAACGTATTCTCCTGTATCCTGCCCAGAATAAAGATAGTGGTAATATTCACCAATAGCCCCAGCACAATCACTGGTATATTTACTTGAAAATTCATCATTGAGGCTGCTTAGGTGTGAGTCACTGACTCGTGTTTATGCAGGTGGCAAATAGATGTGATTCACTGACTCCTGTTTATGCAGGTGGTGAATAGATATGATTCACTGACTCCTGATTATGCTGGTGGTGAATAGATATGATTCGCTGACTCCTGTTAGTAGAGCAATGAGGCATTGTACATGCACTAATTTCTTTAGGCTCTAGTGGTTTATTGTACCTCTTGTTAATGTAGTGGAATAATTGAAGCAAAGCAGTGTCATTCATTTCATTCCTTGCTCTTTATCAATGACAGCTTCTTCAGTACATGCAGTAATGAGGAATTTGTGAAAGCCTGTGACTGCTGATGAATTAAAAACAACACCATGAAGTAAATGTGATGTGGTACAAATCATATACTCAATGGTGATAATTTATTGGTAATGGTAATATTAGGAGCACTTAGTGTTTCTAATTGAATTTGGTTTTTACTTACTGTGTAGAATAGTTATTTTTTACTTATTATAATTGTTTATTATGCTTACACTAAGCTATGCTTTGGTTCCTTGGATCAACCTTATTCAGCAATATCATTGCTTATATTAGATGTGTGGTTTTATGAAAAGGGAAACTATGACTACTTGGAGTTGCCTAATCTCGCGGAGCACAATTAAAGTATAATGAATATGAGGAAAACATTATTTTTAAAAAGCAAAAACTATATCAATGCATACAACTGAATGCTAATATCTACTGCTAGTGTTCTCTACTACATGTACATGTATCTGATACATGTACTGTCTCTACTTGTTCAAACACAGTTTATTAGAGGAAGACTCCAGCCAATGCAAGTATCATCAAAGATACTGCAACAATAGGTGTAGCAATTATTCCTGTAGCACTTGATACTGTAGTGCTTGATAGCCCAGCACAAGCATCAGGGATACCGCTCACTCTACATGAATCTATACCAGATCCAAGGAGTGGCTCCATACAGCAACCTATTGCACTGCTAAAGGCCCTCACTGCTTCAATACAGGTATTGTTGCATGATGATGGTAATCTAGTGGAGTTAAATGATATTGAGCAATATTGTAGCATATTGTTATAAGCAACTGCATTTGACCTTGCTTTAAAACTGCGGACTAATTTCACTGGACAATAGTCCCCACTTTCCTTCCCACATACGTACTTCTTGACGTAATCAGCCTTGTACAAGTATTCTTTTTTAATCTCACTATCATCCTCATCAGAAGCAAGACAACGGTAATATTGAACAATGGCACCAGCACAATCACTGGTACATATACTGGAGTATTTATCATTGAGGCTACTGAGTTGTGAGTTACAGCATCCTGTTGCTGATTCTGTTGAAGGAATTATTTCTGATATGTCACAACCTGAAGGAAGATCAGGTTTTTCGCAGTTACATGTACATTGACTAATCTCCTTAGTATCCAGTTGCCTCTTGTTAATGTGGTGGAATAATTGAACCAAAGTAGTGTCATTCATTCCTTTCTCTTTATCAATGACAGCTCCTAATTCAGTGCATGCAGCAATGAGGAATAGGCAGACCAGAAACAATGATGGGGACATGTTTCAGATAACAAGTGCTTCTTGGTATGTTCTTGTGATAAAGAGAACAGCTTTTATAGGTTTAGCTCAAGCTCTTAATAATTATTATTTATTGAGTGTTTAATTAATCTAAATCTATTAATGTATGGATTATCGGAATATCTCACATTATTATAACTAGAAAGAATGTAAATTATAAAATATTGAGGGGCTCCGCCTCCTGGCTACACCTCCTAGTCACTCCCCCCCAAATATACACAAGCATGCATATAGTTAAGTACATACAGAAATTCTCGCCAGTAAAGGCTTTGCCCAATATGTAACACAATAAATTGTTTTAAAGTGAATTGGTAACAACTGTAAATAATAAAAAGGCCTGATAATAATAGTTTGTATTAAAGTTATTAAATTGCAAGTGTCATTAAATTGGTGTTTTAATAGCTGTTTCTTAATTAAATTGCATAATTTTTGTTATGAATTTCCTTGCCTTAATATAGGCTACTCATAGCTTATTTCAAACTATCCAATAGTATACTCCACTAGTGTATATATTGATTGATTGATTACTAGCTTATAATTGCACTGTACATCATATTATGAATCGATCTTGTTGTGTTCATTGATAATGATTGCAATGGTTGAGGAGATAAGGCCATTAGATTTATTATTTTCAATTTTTCACACACCCACACCAGTGATTATTACAATGATTCATACTTTTCATGAATATTAATTAAACGACATGCCTGTAGTGTTGCCACATCAGCCTCACCTGTGAATTGGAAATTTAATTCATGTATTCCATGTTTGATTTACAGAAATTAGTATTATTTTTTTTTAAAGCAAAAACTATATAAATGCACACAACTAAATGCTAATATCTACTACTGCTAGTGTTCTCTACTACATGTACATGTATCTGATACATGTACTGTCTCTACTTGTTCAAACACAGTTTATTAGATGAAGACTCCAGCCAATGCAAGTATCATCAAAGATACTGCAACAATAGGTGTAGCAATTATTCCTGTAGCACTTGATTCTGTAGTGCTTGATACTCCAGTACAAGCATCAGGGACACTCACTCCACTGCATGAACGTACACCAGATCCAAGGAATGGCTCCATACAGCAACCTGCTGCACTGCTAAAGGTCCTCAAAGCACTAGTACAGCTGGTACGGCTGCATGATGATAATCCAGTAGTGGGTGATATTGAGCAATAGCTAGAGATACTGATAAATGCAGCTGCATTAGATGTTGTTCTAAAACTGCGTAACAATCTTGCCACACAATAGTCCCCACTCTCCTGTCCACATATGTACTTCTGGATGTAATTAGCCCAGTATTCTCCTCTATCCCCAGGATAAAGACAACGGTAATATTCACCAATAGCACCAGCACAATCACTGGTACATATACGTGAGTATTGACTATTGAGGCTGCTGAGGTATGAGTCACTGGCTCCTGATGATGTAAAAGGTGACGAAACAGCAAATTCTGATAAAGAGCAACCTGAAGGAAGATCTGGTAGTGTGCAGCTACTAGTCTGCTTAGGCTCCAGTGGTATATTGTGCCTCTTGTTAATGTGGTGGAATAATTGAAGCAAAGCAGTGTCATTCATTCCTTTCTCTTTATCAATGACAGCTCCTTTAGTGCATGCAGCAATGAGGAACAGGCAGACCAGAAACAATGATGGGGACATGTTTCAGTCAGTGTAGGTGCTTCTTGGTATGTTCTTGTGTCTTGTGATATAGAGGACAGCTCCTTTTATAAGATTCTAGCAATGACAAAATTTTAGTTGGGGGAGGAGGCTATACTGCAAAACTACAGATCCATATAGGCTTTACAGCTATACAAATATGTACATTTTTGTGGGGCCCACTTTAAAAAAAGGATATTGCCTCTCTTGTTTTTCATGATTGGAAAATTCATAGACTTGTTTACTATTAAGATAGGCAGTGATAGAAAGTATTAAAAAACAACACAGTAAAGGAAAGTGACTTTGTAGACAAACAGAGAAAGCATTTTCTGTTCAGATGTGCTTTCGACTTAGATATTGGAAACTATGTATATGGGATTGGAAACAGGTGTACATTTCCACATCTTATTACTATATATCCTTAACTGAAAGCCATGCAGGTGCAAATAAATGCTGCTAGCAATAATAAATGTACCAATCTAGCCTTAAAATAATATAGATGCCTTGTAGATACTTCCTTAGGTTCCTGAAGTCATGTGTGTGAGGTCGCTGGTTTGAGCACTCTTTGCTCAAATTTTATTTTCTTTTTTCAATTTTTTTGAGGTCCAAATGCTATTATAACAAATAGACACCAGGGCTTTTATTTGAGGAAATACGGTATTATAATAGTTATGAATAGTTATTTTAAAATTAACTTGGTTTATAGATCTACACTACTGTAAGGGCTGCACAATTAAAAGCAAAAATAGCCATAATTAAAAAATAGAAACAATTTTTGTATATGGCTGTGAGTTATTTTGTCTCAAAAGGAGGAGAATAAAGCTTGTATGGATCTGAATACATAGCTTAAACAATGGGCTGAACCATTTAAGTTGTAACAGCGATAATTCTGAAGTAAGTCAAATGAACCTGTGTCCTATAGAGGGAGACAAGGCAAAAATGAGTAGAAATTTTTGTTATAGTAAAGCTATTACATAGCCAATGCAATAGAAAGCTTATTTTACAATGATAGCTGATAAAATACAATACTTATCGCATGATGCATCATAAAAATATCCCTATAATCCCTCAGATTTAGTAGAGAAGACAAAAACTGGCTGACAGTAGGCCAACATGGCAGAGGACAAGGATTGTACGACTCAGCCTGATTATGCACAATGTAATGGATCAAATGATCTTGTTTCCTATCCCGGTTACGTAGTCTCTAATACCGGTACCGGTATCTATGGTTTTGACAACTAATGGAGTCTTGCCATATGGAATAAATGCAATTCTAGCAAAAGGCTACAAGCTTGCAATTATTATTATTACTAGTAGTAGTATTATTATTATAAAAATTTGGTCAGGTTGGAATAAAATTAGGTCAGGTTAGAGTAGGAGAATTAATGAAATAAGAAATGAGTCAATGGAAAACAAACATGTTTAATGTAGCATGTAATCAAGTGTGGCTCCATCAGGTGTGATTGCCACTTGGACCCAGCTCCACGTTATTATTATTATTATTATTATCGTTATTATTTTTATCATTTATTGAAAGAAAACAAATGGCTACACTACAATATCAATGCACACAACTGAATGCTAAAATCTATCTACTACCAGTACTGTCTACTACATGTACTGTCTCTACTTGTTCAAACACAGTTTATTAGAGGAAGACTCCAGCTAATGCAAGTATCATCAAAGATACTGCAACAATAGGTGTAGCAATTATTCCTGTAGCACTTGATACTCCAGTACAAGCATCAGAGACACTCACTCCACTGCATGAACTTACACCAGATCCAAGGAATGGCTCAGTACAGCAACCTGCTGTACTGCTAAAGGTCCTCAATGCACTAGTACAGCTGGTGCAGCTGCATGATGATATTCCAGTAGTAGATGATATTGAGCAATGCCTATACATATTGCTGAAAGCAAGTACATTAGATGTTGTTCTAAAACTGCGTATTACTCTTACTGGACAATAGTCCCCACCCTGCTGTCCACATATGTACTTCTGTATGTAATTAGCAAAGTATTCTCCTGCATCCCCAGGATAAAGACAACGGTAATATTCACCAATAGCCCCAGCACAATCACTGGTACATATACTGGAATATTGACTATTGAGGCTGCTGAGGTATGAGTCAGTGATTCCTGATGATGTAGAAGGTGGCGAAACAGCAAATTCTGTTAAAGAGCAACCTGAAGGAAGATCAGGCATTGTGCAGGTACTAGTCTGCTTAGGCTCCAGTGGTATATTGTGCCTCTTGTTAATGTGGTGGAATAATTGAAGCAAAGCAGTGTCATTCATTCCCAGGCCCGTAGCCAGGGGGGGTTCGGGGGGTTCGGACGAACCCCCTGTTGTAGCTGCAAAAAAGTTTTAGATTAGCTCCTGTCATGAAGAACAGCACTGCAAAAGCAGGATTAGCATTTTGGCAACAGCGAGAAGCACAGATAGCCATTTTAGCTGAGTCAGCACATGGCTGAGATGCGTAAATTAAGACCACGCCTACCAACCACGCCCGTTTTTGTCAAAATATTCGCTGCGCGCTTTGCGCGCAGCAGTTTTTGAACCCCCTATTTTAAGTTCCTGGCTATGGCCCTGATTCCTTTCTCTTTATCAATGACAGCTCCTTCAGTGCATGCAGCAATGAGGAATAGGCAGACCAGAAACAATGATGGGGACATGTTTCAGATAGTGTAGGTGCTCCTTGGTATGTTCTTGCAATAGAGAGGACAGCTCCTTTTATAAGATTCTAGCAATGACAAAATTTTAGTTGGGGGAGGAGGCTATACTGCAAAACTACAGATCCATATAGGCTTTACAGCTATACAAATATGTACATTTTTGTGGGGCCCACTTTAAAAAAAGGATATTGCCTCTCTTGTTTTTCATGATTGGAAAATTCATAGACTTGTTTACTATTAAGATAGGCAGTGATAGAAAGTATTAAAAAACAACACAGTAAGGGAAAGTGACTTTGTAGACAAACAGAGAAAGCATTTTCTGTTCAGATGTGCTTTCGACTTAGATATTGGAAACTATGTATATGGGATTGGAAACAGGTGTACATTTCCACATCTTATTACTATATATCCTTAACTGAAAGCCATGCAGGTGCAAATAAATGCTGCTAGCAATAATAAATGTACCAATCTAGCCTTAAAATAATATAGATGCCTTGTAGATACTTCCTTAGGTTCCTGAAGTCATGTGTGTGAGGTCGCTGGTTTGAGCACTCTTTGCTCAAATTTTATTTTCTTTTTTCAATTTTTTTGAGGTCCAAATGCTATTATAACAAATAGACACCAGGGCTTTTATTTGAGGATGAATAGTTATTTTAAAATTAACTTGGTTTATAGATCTACACTACTGTAAAGCCCACCATACACTAGGCAACATGTTGCCTAGTGTATGGGGGGGCTTTAGGACTGCACAATTAAAAGCAAAAATAGCCATAATTAAAAAGTAGAAACAATTTTTGTATATGGCTGTGAGTTATTTTGTCTCAAAAGGAGGAGAATAAAGCTTGTATGGATCTGAATACTTAGCTTAAACAATGGGCTGAACCATTTAAGTTGTAACAGCATCAATACTGAAGTAAGTCAAATGAACCTGTGTCCTATAGAGGGAGACAAGGCAAAAATGAGTAGAAATTTTTGTTATAGTAAAGCTATTACATAGCCAATGTAATAGAAAGCTTATTTTACAATGATAGGTGATAAAATACAATTCTTATCACATGATGCATCATAAAAATATCCCTATAATCCCTCAGATTTAGTAGAGAAGACAAAAACTGGCTGACAGTAGGCCAACATGGCAGAGGACAAGGATTGTACGACTCAGCCTGATTATGCACAATGTAATGGATCAAATGATCTTGTTTCCTATCCCGGTTACGTAGTCTCTGATGTAACAGTAAATTAACATTATTGATTATTATTGTATTATTATTATTGTACATGTATTTGGTAGATTCTAGAACATTCATGTGGACTTTCTGTACACTTCTAGGCAATTCATTTTTGTAATCACTCTGTATGTTTCTAGACTGTTCTCTGTACTATATAAGGCATTCTCTCTTTCGTTATTGTTAGTTCTTTGTTAATCATTGTCAATTCGATTATTACAACAGGTTATGAGCCCAGTGTTCGCTCTATAGACTAAGTTGAAGACGTGCAGTTCGAGAGTAGCTTTGAGACTCAGGAAT
>NW_003546272.1:151275-219660 GCF_000090795.2 Amphimedon queenslandica | reverse complement strand
TGATTATTATTATTATTATTATTATTATTATTATTATTATTATTATTATTATTATTATTACTATTATTATTATTATTATTATAAAAATTTGGTCAGGTTGGAATAAAATTTGGTCGGGTTAGAGTAGAAGTAATATGAAATAAGAAATGAGTCAATAGAAAACCAATGTTTTAATGTAGCATGCATGTAATCAAGTGAGGCTCCATCTGATGTGATTGCCACTTGGACCGAGCTCCACGTTATTATTATTATTATTATTATCATTTATTGAAAGGAAACAAATAACTACACTACAATATCAATGAACACAACTGAATGCTAAAATCTATCTACTACCAGTACTGTCTACTACATGTACTGTCTCTACTTGTTCAAACACAGTTTATTTAAAGGAAGGCTCCAGCCAATGCAAGTATCATCAAAGATACTGCAACAATAGGTGTAGCAATTATTCCTGTAGTACTTGATTCTGTAGTGTTTGATGGTATAGTACTTGATGGTATAGCACTTGATAGCCCAGTACAAGCATCAGGGACACTCACTCCACATGAACGGACACCAGATCCAAGGAATGGCTCAGTACAGCAACCTGCTGTACTGCTAAAGGTCCTCAATGCACTAGTACAGTTGGTACTGTTGCATGATGTTAACCCAGTATTGCTAAATGATATTGAACAATACGTAATCATATTCCTATAAGCAGCTATGTTAGATGTTGTTCTAAAGCTGCGTAGTATTCTTACTAGACAATAGTCCCCACTCTCCTGACCACAGAAGAATTTCTCATAATCATTAGCCAAGTATTCTCCTCTATCCCCAGAATAAAGACAACGGTAATATTCACCAATAGCACCAGCACAATCACTGGTACATATACGTGAGTATTGACTATTGAGGCTGCTGAGGTATGAGTCACTATGTATTGATGATGCCGAAGGTACTGAAAAAACGAACTCTGATTCAGAGCAACCTGAAGGAAGATCAGGCATTGTGCAGCTACTAGTCTGCTTAGGCTCCAGTGGTATATTGTGCCTCTTGTTAATGTGGTGGAGTAATTGAAGCAAAGCAGTGTCATTCATTTCTTTCTCTTTATCAATGACAGCTCCTTCAGTGCATGCAGCAATGAGGAATAGGCAGACCAGAAACATTGATGGGGACATGTTTCAGATAGTGTAGATGCTTCTCTTGACAGATAAAGAGAAGACAGCTCCTTTTATAAGATTCTAGCAATGGGGTAGGAATGAATTTTTAGTTTGGAGGGGGCTGAACTCCAAAAACCACTATTAAACTAATTTATTGGATTAGCAGCTATACAAATATGGATACTGCTGCTGGGGGTCCACTTTTAAAAAGGTTCTTGCCCCCTGTTGGCCTATTCCAAGATTAGTAAATTCATACTTTTACAATATGCAATGTGAAAAATGTCAAAAAGTACACAATAAGTAATTTGTAGACAAACACAGAATCATTTTCTGTTACAAGACTTGTTTGTTGCTTCAACCACTAATTGAGTGATGTAGTCATTAAAACACATAATGAATGCAGTACTAAAGCTTCTTTGCTTAGCAGAGGCTATAAACTAATGCTATTTTATTACTATTGTCATTAGTAGTAGTAGTAGTAGTCAGGGGCGTAGCCAGGGGGGGAGCAAGGGGAGCAAATGCCCCCCTTTTTTTGAAATCAAAATTTAAAAATAATAAAATAATAAGCTACTTTTGGAAGGAAAATCTGTTTTACAACTTACATATGAAAGGAAAAGGCTAAATCAGACCTTCTGTGATGTCATTACAAAGCTGAAAAGGTATTCAACGTTCCTTATGATCGTTCAAAAAGTCTGCCATCTTGAAAAAGAGATGTGGTTACGCCCTAAAAGGGTGTGGTTTCGCAAAAATTTGTGACGCACTTTGCACACCGCACAACCTATCCCCCCTTTCCAAAAATTCTGCCTACGCCCCTGGTAGTATTATTATTATTATTATTATTATTATTATTATTATAAAAATTTTGATCAGGTTGGAATAAAATTAGGTCAGGTTAGAGTAGGGGAAATAATGAAATAAGAAATGAGTCAATAGAAAACCAATGTGTTTAATGTAGCATGTAATCAAGTGTGACTCCATCAATTGTGATTGCCACTTGGACCCAGCTCCATGTTAGTTATTATTATTATTATTATTATTATTATCATTTATTGAAAGAAAACAAATGACTACACTACAATATCAATGCACACAACTGAATGCTAATATCTATCTACTATCAGTACTGTCTACTACATGTACTGTCTCTACTTGTTCAAACACAGTTTATTAGAGGAAGACTCCAGCCAATGCAAGTATCATCAAAGATACTGCAACAATAGGTGTAGCAATTATTCCTGTAGCACTTGATTCTGTAGTGCTTGATACTCCAGTACAAGCATCAGGGACACTCACTCCACTGCATGAACGTACACCAGATCCAAGGAACGGCTCCATACAGCAACCTGCTGCACTTGTGAAGTTGTTTAATGCAGCAATGCAGTTAGCTCTGCTATTGGTGGACCTACTGCATGATGTAAATCCATCAGTTTCAGTAATATATGATGTATCACAATATCTATAGATATTGTTCAAAGCATCTCTATTAGCTTCTGTATTAAAGCTGCGTAAAATCTTCACTGGACAATAGTCTCCACTTCCATCTTGCTGCCCACACAAGTACTGTTGGAAGAGAGTAGCATAGCGATCGAATCTATCCCCAGAATAAAAACAGTGATAATAATTTAGAACACCACGAACACATTCAGTTGTGCATTATAGTGGAGTATTGACTGTTAAGGCTGCTCAGATACAGGTCATTGCGGCTTGATGATGTAGAAGGTGTATAAAGATCAAACTTTGAAAGAGTGCAGTTGAAAGGGAGATTTGTAGATGCACAATTTTGCCTGCGCTCCAGTGCTATATTGTTCCTCTTGTTAATGTGGTGGAGTAATTGAAGCAAAGCAGTGTCATTCATTTCTTTCTCTTTATCAATGACAGCTCCTTCAGTGCATGCAGCAATGAGGAATAGGCAGACCAGAAAAAATGATGGGAACATGTTTCAGATAGTGTAGGTGCTTTTCTTCTGGCAGTTAAAGAGAAGACAGCTCCTTTTGTAAGATTTTAGTGATGGGGTATGAAGGAATTTTAGTTTTAAGGGGGCTAAACTCCAAAAACCACTATTAAACTAATTAACTGGTTTAGCAGCTATACAAATATTGATACTGCTGTTGGGGGGTCCACTTTTAAAAAGGTTCTGCCCCCTCTTGGTCTATTTCACAATTAGTAAATTCACACTTGTTCACTGTTACAATATACAATAATGAAAGAACACAATAAGTAATTTTTGTAGACAAACACAGAATCATTTTCTGTTACAAGACTTGTTTGTTGCTTCAACCACTAATTAAGTGATGTAGCCATGAAAACACATAATGAATGCAATACTTAAGCTTCTTTGCTTAGCAGAGGCTATTAACTAATGCTATTTTATTATCATTATCATTAGTAGTAGTAGTACTAGTAGTAGCAGTATATTAGTATTATTTTCATCTTTTCAGGTGCTCCAGACAGGACAAGAGATAACTGAATTGGATCAGTCGGGATTTGCTACACAATCAGCTACTGTGTTTGCTGGTAACGTTGGATCATTCATTGTACAGGCAACAAGAACTGACATCAGACTCCTCAAAGGAAGTATGAAATACATTATCATTATCCTACTTTAATTTGCACTTTTCTATATTTTAATTATATACACACACATGTAGTGGGGCCTTACTTTTACTTTATTTTTTTCTTATTAGTAAAGCAGCTGTGTTATGTGGCACTGGATATGGGAGGAGGAGTCAAATGCGTTGATGTGTGCAGTCCCTATGTGATTGTATTACTAATGGAGGGAGAGATTGGTCTATTGAAACTGGTCGACGAGTCACTGGTGCTATCATGGCCCTCTCTTGGCAATGTAAGTATAACACTGTCCTATTACTCAGCCTAATGGGACACTTTTCCTCAACATGTAATTATAATACAGTGTAGTTGCTGTTCTGTTACTTTCTTTTTCTTTATGGCTATAGAATTTCCTCTTTGTCATTTCATTTTTATTCTCTCCCTCTCTCTCTCCCCCTAATAGAATACTCCTGTTAATCATATTTCAGCATACACTGATACCAGTGGGTTATTTGATGTCACCTCCAGCCTACAATTTGAAGGGGATGGTTCGGAGAAAGAGGAAGAGGTTCCTATTGCCCCGCCCCCTGTCAAGAGGCCACACCTCTCCTCATCGCTGCTTTATGATGAAGACGAGTTATTGTATGGACCAGTTAAAACTGAAGTAAAAGAGGAAAAGTTAGTTTAGATAATAAACTATTAGTTTCTGACAAAGACAAAAATTGTTCAGAAATGCCTTACATTTTTTGTTTTGAGTTTTATTATATTTTATTTTTAGTGCTTCACCCATGGAGGCTTCATTAGCAGCTGAGCCTGAGGCTCCACCCCCAATCACACCCACTCATTGGTGTCTACTGTGCAAAGAAGATGGTGCACTTGAAGTAAATAACGCTCCTCAATTATCACTGTTATTATGTAATTCTTATTATCATTGTTATTATAAATCGTTATTTATTATTGTTTCTATTATCAGATATATTCTGTCCCAGAGTTTCAGTTTGTTTTTGCTGTCAGGAACTTCTCCGTTGCTCCTTGGACCCTTTGTGACAGTGGGCGTGTCCCGTTTCCAAGGTAACGTGGTATAAACGACGTGTCTTACATGTACATGTATTGTGTTCATTGGCAGTGGGACTGGCGAGTCAATGGGAGGAGGAGGGGGAGGAGTGAGTGGAGGACCTTGTAACGTTGAACAGGTTCTTTGTGTTGGTATGGGTCTTAATGGGAAGAAGCCACACATCATGGTCAGTTAGTTAGTAGTCCTATTATTGTACATGTATTTATAATGCCTGCTTCTCTCTCTCATCCCTCGTAGGCATTCATTAATAAAGAGTTGGTGATTTATGAAGCATTCCAATATACCTCTGCAATACATCCTGGCCACCTTAAACTGAGATTTAGTAAAGTAAATATACTGTTATATTCTAGCACTAATAATGATCACCTCTTTCTAATGACCCCCCTCTCTCTTCCCTACTTATAAAGGTGCAGCATAATGTAATACTCCAGGATAAGAGAGTGGGGAAATTAGCAAAGCACTTTCAGCAACAAGGTACGGTACATGTATCTAGCACATATTTATTGAGTGTTTGTACTGATGCATTTCTCTCCATTATTATATCAGAGTTTTCATTTCCTCCTCATTTGAGAAAGTTTTCTAACATTGCTGGCTACTCTGGAGTAAGTACACTACTACTACTAATAATAATAATATTAATAATAATAATAATGATATTAATAATAATAATAATAATAATAATAATAATAATGGCCAGATCTAACTTTGTTTTTTTGTTTGTTTTCTTAGCTAGTTTTTTTTTCTTATTTTTTCATGTTTCCCTTTTGTTTTTCTGTTATCTCCTCTGGAATCTCCCTCTTTCCCCTATTCTTTTCTTCTAGTCATTGTTTTTGTACATGTTCGTTATTTTTATAGCAATAATAATAATAATAATAATAATAATAATAATAATAATAATAATAATAAATTTCTTGTCATTGTGTTTGTACATTTACATTATTTATAATAATAACAATAATAGTAATAAATAATAATAATAATATTAATAATATTATTATTATTATTTCTTCCTCTCTCCTTTCTCTCTTGAGGTGTTTGTATGTGGTCCTTATCCTCATTGGATATTCATGGCTGCAAGAGGTCACCTCTCCATTCATCCTATGTACATTGATGGCCCAGTTCAATCTTTTGCTCCTTTTGATAATGTTAATTGTCCTTCTGGTTTCCTATACTTCAATAAAGAGGTAATTCTTGATAATGTACATGGATTTTGTTTAAAGTTTGAGCTACAAGTAATTCTGATCATATTGGATTTTTTGTGAATTTCTAAGTTGTTTCAAAATCTAACCATAGAGGGTCGTTGGCCAAATTTTGCCAAAAATGACTAGGAGCGAATTCTCCATTTTTATAATTTTTTCTGATGCATATACATGTTTTTATGATATGTTTCAAGTTTGAGCCAATACCAATTGAAATTAGATTTTTTATGAATTTTTGAAATTACTCCAAAATCGGGCCAAAGTCCCTGTACTATAGTACAGGGTACTTGGCCAAATTTTGCAAAAAAATGACTAGGAGCAAATTCTCCATTTTAATAATTTTTTCTGATGCATATACATGTTTTTATGATATGTTTCAAGTTTAAGCTAATCTCGATCGAAATTAGATTTTTTTATGAATTTTTGAAATTACTCCAAAATCGGGCCAAAGTCCCTGTACTATAGTACAGGTTACTTGGCCAAATTTCATCAAAAATGACTAGGAGCAAATTCTCCATTTTTATAAATTTTTCTAAGCGTATACATGTTTTTATGATATGTTTTAAGTTTGAGCTAATTCTGATTGAAATTAGATTTTTTATGAATTTTTGAAGTTACTCCAAAATCGGGCCAAAGTCCCTGTACTATAGTACAGGGTTCTTGGCCAAATTTTGCCAAAAATGATCAGGAGAGAATTCTTCATTTTTATAATTTATTTTGATACATATACACGTCCTTATGTTATGTTCTAAGTTTGAGCTGATTCCAATCAAAATTAGATTTTTTAATGAATTTTTGAAGTTACTCCAAAATTGGACCAAAACCCCTGTACTGTATATAGTACAGGGTACTTGGCCAAATTTCGCCAAAAATGACTAGGAGCAAATTCTCTATTTTTATAAATTTTTTTCTGCTGAATATACATGTTCTTATGTTATGTTTTAGGTTAAATGATTAATAATTGTAATGCTGTATTCACTTTCTCCCCTTCCTTATATTACAGTCAGAGCTGAGGATCTCAGTGCTACCAACTCAACTCTCTTATGATTCGTACTGGCCTGTTAGAAAAGTCCCATTAAAAGCCACGCCTCATTTTGTCGGCTATCACATGGAGAGTAAGGTATGATCCACACCTAAAACTATTATAGCCTTTAGTTCATAATTGTGTCATTATGTCAATAGGTTCATGTGATAATAGCCAGTACCCCTCAACCAGTGACTGTCATTCCTGATCCTAACGGAGAGACAGAGGATGCACTGGAGACTGTGGAAAGAGGTACAGTGTATATTATAGTGAATCACATGACTCTCTTTCATGTGACATATCTTTAGACGGGAGGTTTGTGTATTCTCAGGAAGAGACTTATTACTTGCAATTGCTGAGTCCAACGTCATGGGAGACCATACCACATTCAAAGTATTTTTACTGCACTCTATCTTATTAAAGACCACCCATACACCACAAAACTTGATTTTTGACTTTATGAAACATGTTTCAGCTCCATTGACTCCCATATAAAAGATATTTGTTTCATGAAACCGTGTATGATGGCCTTTAAAATAACTCTTCACAATAATTATATTTACACTATTTTTAACAAATTGTGGCATTAACTGATGCGGTTACATGTGTATATGCTTCTTTCTCTTCTAGGTATGAGATGGAGGCTCATTATCATGTGACTGATATGAAGGTGATGAGACTACGCAGCCAAGAGACACTGAGTGGAAGGAAAGAATACATTGTTGTGGGAACAATGGCCACCTTTGGAGAAGAGCTTAGTGCTAAAGGAAAAGTAAACAATCTTTATTTATTTATTTATTTATTTATTTATGTATTTATTAGGTTCTGATATTTGATGTGAGTGTTGTTATACCTGAGCCTGGAAAACCTTTCAGTCAATATCGTCTAAAAGTAATTATAATTGCATGTATGTTGTGATTTTAAAATTGCAATTTCTTAATAGAATTTATACGATCAAGAACAGAAATGGCCAGTTACTGGACTAGAGTGTGTGAATGGACTCATACTAACTGCAATGGGACAGAAAGTTAGACAAAATGGATCTTCTCTCCCTCTCATCCTCTTTTCTATATTGTACAGATATTCATGTGGCAGTTTAAAGATAATAAGGACCTCCTAGCAGTTGCCTTTATTGATGCAGAGACCTATATACACACAGCACAGAGTATCAAAGGATTCATACTAACGGGAGATGTAACACGTAGTATACAGCTCCTTCATTATAATGAAGACAGGCGGAGTCTCTCTCTCATTAGTCAGGTATTACTGGTTTGAGAAACCCGTTTGACTGGTTTTTAATAGGATCCTAACCCAATGGAAGTCTTCTCGACTACTTTTATGATTGATGGGAAAGCTCTTGGTTTTCTAGGTTAGTTAATTGGGAGAAGCTTTTAGTTTTTATTTTTCGTTTTATAGTGTCTGACTCTGATAGGAATATAACATTATTTCAATATCAGCCTGAAAGTAAGTAGTACTGCATCTTTTTTTGAGGGCTGTAAATTTCATGATTTTTAAAAGATTCGCAAAAATCACTTTGGGGAAAATGGCAGATAGCATAAATTTGCAAAAATTAAATTTACAAAATTTATAGCCCTCAAAAAAAGGTGCCCTATGGTATATTATCACATAAAATAGCAAAAAAATAAACATTGTAGTTTATGTATAGCCATAGTTGTGGTTTTAATGTTTTGATAGTACGTGTGTCTTGTTGACATAAGAAGAAGCCAATGAATATTAATGATGCATTTTGTGGGTGGGGCCATGCTTTTAAAATGGCAATCAGGAAGAGGTTTAGAACAATTGTGATCTTTGTTCTTCTCTTCTTTGTGATATTTTCCTTTGTTTTGCTACACAACTGGGAGCTGTCATCAGAGAAGCAAGGCCTTGTCACTGAGAGGGTGAGTAAGAACATACTTAGGACAAACTCATGGTCATCATCTGGTAGTCCACCTTCTACTACTTTCTTGAGGCACAATGGATCAAACTTGTTAATAGCATCAAACACTGGAAAGAGAATAGAGGCAATGAACTTACTTCCATGGAATATAACAATAGAAGGGTCTACTGATAAAGCAACAGTGACACCTGCAGGGAAATGGAATAGGCTTAAGATTGATTGGCTTAAAGGGAATGATGTGCTGGTTTTCATGCACATACAAAGAACTGGTGGGAAGTCATTCCTGTATTACACTGGATCAGTCACTCAAAGGAACAAGTCTTTATGCTCTTACGAGATACAATCCAATGTCACTATTAGTGGAGGCATTCCTAAAAGCTGGAGATTGCTCTGTCCCATCACAGATGCTGCCTATTATCCTAATAGCAACACAACACCTGTTAAACTCTGGCCTACAACTAAGCCTCTCTCTCTTAAGGCACTCAAGAAACTCAAATTGGACTTTACAAACATGAAGCCACTGCCCGAGATGTGGTTATTGTCTGAAGTGACTTACCAATGGCCGTGTGGCATCCACTCCTTCCTAACAGCCATGACACCTTGCGTACGAAACATATATACTAAAAGATATGGAGAGAAAGAGAGACGATTTCATTACTTCACATTGCTACGGGATCCTTTAGAACGCTACCTCAGTGAGTTCCTTTACACATACGAAGGGAGAGCAAGCTGGGATGTGGTCACAGGTGTTAAGGACTGTCCCGGGGCAATATCTGAGTATACCGTCCCTGAGTGTTACCATAATGCATACAAGAGACACCAGTGGCCCAATGTCAATTTGAGCTCTTTTGTATCCTGCCCTCATAACTGGGCACACAATAGGCAGACTTGGATGCTTGCGGATCTGAAGGACCTCCAGTGTAATGGGAGGAAGTATAAAGATAGAGAGTCATTCGAGAGAGAGTTGTTGGCATCTGCTAAGAGTAATTTAAGATCAATGCCTTTCTTTGGCCTCACGGAATACATGAGAGAGAGTGCTTTGCTGTTTGAGTATCGCTTTAATGTCAAGTTTAAGTTGCTCCCTCCGTTTAAGTCTTCACCGTCGACCTCAAAATGGCTGGTGGAGTCTGTAACAAATGAAGAGAATCTTCTAGATAATGTATTAAGCCGTAATGAGTTAGATAAGGACCTGTATAAATATGCTTTGAGTTTATTCAAGGAGAGACTTAAAATTATTGGAATCAATAAAATCAGAGGCAGAAAGTCAAGGAAATCTAGACGCTATTATATGAATAGAAAATCTCGGAAGTTTAACTATCATCATGCATAGCAACTTTCAGTTTTAAGTTTCATCCATCCTCAATTATACATTCCTGTACTATTTATAATAATCAATTCATACATGCAGTCTATTTATTTTTATCTTTTATACAAATAGAAATTTTACTTGACAATAGATAATGCTATCATTGGCTTGTCCAACAATGCATCAATAGTAATTGATACCCAATTGAATTAGAATGATCATGTTACTAGCACAATGATATTATTTACTCTTAAGTGATCTCTTAATTCAATCACATTTCCCACAATGTCTCGAATTACAGATCCTGCCAGCAGCGGTGGTGCTAATCTCGTCCGCTGTGGTGACATTCACGTCGGCTCACTGGTCAACGTGTTCCTTAACATTCGCTGCAAGACTTCGGCTGGTTTGGGCGCATCAAGAGAAATGAAAATCGCTTTAGCTGACAAGAGACAGTGCACCTTTTTTGGTATGTGCAGCAACACGCCCCCCCCTTCACACACTCTCTCATAATATCCTCTCTCTTCCTAGGAACCCTGGATGGTGGGATTGGCTGTCTATTGCCTATACCTGAAAAGGTGTATAGAAGACTGAGCATGTTACAAGTGAAGATGACACAAGGGATGAGACACATGGCTGGACTCAATCCAAAAGCGTTCAGGTAGTAAACACTATTGACTAGTGATTGTAACAACATGTCTATAGTTATGACTACACTCCACTGCACTGGGTAAACTCTGTATTGCTACACTTTATTATTGCATTTAGTGTAATGATGTGAGTAATAGGACAATGTGGGCAGTGATGTGTTTACATTATCAAAATATGCTCTGTACATTCTATGTCATGCATCAGAATGCAGCCAGGTGGTCTAGTCAGTGAAAATTGATTATTAAATTGAAACTTAATTAGTTTATTATTTGGGATAAATGATAGTCATGGATAGAATTTTACTACAAAGTTTTTCTGGACATGTAACTCTCTTCGTTTTTCATTTTCTCTTTCACAGGACATTTCAGACTCGCCACCAGTACCTTCACAATGCACAGCGTAACATACTTGATGGTACTCTTCTTTATCAGTATCTATCGCTCACTGCCAAGGAGAAGTTTGACTTTTCCAAACAGATCGGAACCACAGTGGCACAAGTAAAAAACATTGTCTTCATTTTCAACGATAGTTTCCTTTCAAATTGTTCTTTTCGGCACTTGTTAAAATCATTGTTTTTTTTTAATATTAGATAATGGAGGACTTGAAAGAAATCGACAAAGTAATGTCTCACTTCTAATCAGCCCAGCCATAAGGACTGTTAATTTTTTCTCCCACCTCTTCTTTTTCTTTCTCAATTCTCTCTTTCTCCTTTTTAATTTTATTATAAGAGTACATTAAAATTAATAAATTATGCATTCCAGCCTATAGACTAGGCGTGGTCTTTTCACAATTTAATTAATAATGAAATACTCCAGTCTTGTGGTCAGAGGCAGCATGAGGACTCGCTCCAGGATTATTTGTCTTTCTTCTTTGTTAGTGTTTATTCTACTAGTGGGAACGCTGTACTTGAGCAGCCTCAATAAATCCACTACTTGGATAACAAGACAGAGTAACAGCCTGCAATCTACCAGAATAGGAGAATGGATGCCGACGGCATTACCCCACCATTCAAAGCAAGGATCCAACACGGGGCTAGAACAATTACCGGGTACAACTTTTGACTTGAAATCCGGTCGACACGTACTCGTGTACATACACATACAGAAGACTGGTGGATCCCATTTCATAAAGAGTATAGTCACAGCAAAAACTACTGGAGGTGAGCCACTCTGCTACAAGCCAACGCAAGACATCAAGAAGAGACTAAAAAAGAAACGTGACATTTCATTTTGCCCCATATCCACTCCCACCCAGTCAGAGCCACCACATGACCATGTCCCAGAGATGTGGATTGTATCTGAGAAGACGTACGGCTGGGTATGTGGCCTACACGCTTTCTATACAGAAATGAAAACATGCGTGGGACGTTACCTCAAACATGTGTATGGGCCTAGGGAGCGTCAGTTTTATTACACGACCATCATTAGGCATCCGGTCGTCCGGTACGTCAGTGAGTTCCTTCACGTCCAGAGAGGAGCCACTTGGATGTATACTCATATCTGTGGACGTAACGTGAAACTGGGAGAGAAGATCAAACAACCTTGCTACGATGGCTACTACGAAGGAGCAATGTGGAAGAATGTGACACTAGAGAAGTTCATGGCTTGCTCCGACAACTGGGCCAGTAACAGGCAGACTCTCATGCTAGCCGATTTAGAAGATGTTGATTGCTTGTCAAACAAAAGAATGTCTAAGAAAGAGACTGAGAAGCGGTTGCTCGAGTCGGCAAAGAAAAACTTGGAGTCTTTCGAGTTTTTTGGCATTTCAGAGTACATGGTAGAAAGTGGGAAACTCTTCTCTGATCATTTTTCTGTCAAGCTCTCAGATCCGCCTCAACAAAAGAAGGTCCTTCACCTCCACACAGGCCCACTTCTTTACAAAATATGGAAAGACACTGGGCTCTATAATGAAATTCAACGCATCAACAGGCTGGACATGCAACTCTATCACTTTGCACTAGACTTATTTGAACAAAGACTCAAAAAAATGAACATTACAATCAATCGTACTAAGTTAGATATGGACATTTATTCCTTGCAAGATATCATTAGTAGAGCATATTAAAAGAGAAACTTTTTATGTTTATGCACTCAAGTGCATTTCAGATATTTATGTTGATAGCAAGTGTGCTGGGATTCCCGGATCACTGAGAGGAGGAAATGGAGCCTCTTCTTCTACTTCAGCTTCTATTGTTGTTGGTTTAGTAGGAACTAGTAGGATACATGTCTCTAGCTGCTGACGAAGATAGTCCATCTTGGGTCTCTGGGAGGGATTGCTGTGCCAACATTTGAGCATCAGTTGGTAGCTAACAAGAGAGAAAGACGGACATTAAAATACTGACAATTTACTACTGTATTGTTCAAATGAATACTTTGTTATTGTTAAAAGATTTTCACTTTGCAATAGCTAATTGAGCCATTTACACAACTGACTTACATTTCATTAGGGCAGGATATTGGTTTCAGCAAGCGAGTAAACTCGTAGCAGACGCCTTGAACAACCTCAGCGTCTGATAACTCCGCGAATGGGAACTGTCCAGTTGTAAATAGCTCCCACAATAGTGTACCGAATGACCTGTGGTGATAATTAAACATGACATAATTATAGAGAGGCAATTGGTTGGTGTCTGTTACCATATGTCACTCTGTAAACTAATATGATTCTCCATAAGCGATTCTGGAGCCATCCACCTAAAAAGTATCATTTTACTTAGTAAAGGGTAGCGTGAGTGTGTGTGTGTACTCCTTATATTATGGTATGCAACTATTGTCTGTGCGTGACATCTGTGTATGTGCATCTGTGTGTGTGTGTGTGTGTGTGTGTGTGTTCTCTATACCTCAAAGGCATCAGTGATCCATCTGCTTGTACTGCATATTCACTTCTGAACAAAAACCTACTCACTTTGTAATCTGCTCACACACACACACACACGACACATGTATGTATGTGAAAAAATGTATATGTACATGTACATGTATGTGAGAAAAAACCACTAACACCTGGCATAATTATTAACATCACAGCTACCTGATATTTTTATTCCAAGTGATTGAGTGACCACACAATTTCTGGCAGCTATATCCCTTCAGGTGCATAACATTGATTACAGTTACTCACTACATGATATGATTGTGGATAACTCACTGGTGTATGTACTGTATGGACTCCATATAAGCTAAACCACGGGCAGCATCTGTTGCCATAGCTAGTAATTGAGTTATTGTAATGCTAAATGAGAGAATCCCGTTAAGTTTAATAATCTTCATGCTCTCTTATATACTAGTAGTGCTAACTTTGTATGGGAGGCCTTGCTGGTTAACAGGAATGTCTTAAGGTCGCCGTTAACAGGAAGCTCTATGATTGTGTAGTAAGGAGACTGTGATACTACTCCAAATAGTCTCGTCACGTTTGAATGGTTTAATCTCCTGCATTGACAAAGAGTAAAAGAAAAGATGAAAGTGTAATAGCAAATCAACATTATATACATTAATTTCTCTAATTCGTGTTTGTATACAGCTAAATCTTGGCTTGTTCCTTTTTGAAATACCTACAGGAAAAAAATTACTGTTAATAGCCATGGCTCCTTCTTTTCAGACAGGCAAACTTATAAAATAATTGGCAAACTTTCTACATGGTATATATAAGGACATCAATGTATAATCATTAAAAAATAATTGGAGCCAATTTTGAAAGATGTGTCTAAGTTTTCGCTATACCTTAACAAGTGCTCTTGATTTAATATTGATGTCTAATTCCACTTCAGCATCATATATTGGACCATACTCTCCGATACCCAACTGCTGCAGAATTTTAATCTTTTCTCTTTGTATCTCTACCAAAAAATAAAAGGGTAAATCTGCTTCATAGACTAATGCTCTACCTTTCTCATGTGGCTCTATCGAACGGAGTGAAGTAGCACTAGCATTTGGATTAGCTTCAAGTACTGGAGCTTCTGCTTTCTCAGCTGGAGGGGGAGGATGCTCTTTGCTGTTAGCTTGTTGTAACTGCTGTGTCTCTTGATATCCTTCATGATACACTGATGATCTGTTACCAAACACTCTACATTGTGTCAAGCAGGCATTGCAAGGGCTCAGTAATACACCTGGTTGAACTTACTTCTTGCAAACGTTCAGTACATAAAACACTGTCAAACCAATGAGCACGAGTCCAACAGCTAAACCAAGTCCTAAAATAAGCCACACGAACCATGGAAGGTCTTCAGATGATCCTTGAGCCTGTTTCAATGAACATTTTCACATTTTGTCTATAGGGTATCTTACTCTACAGATGGATATTAGACTCAGAAAGCACAGTAACAAAGTTGTTGCCATTTCTGCGAGCCCCACCCTAGATAAAAAGGGGCGTGTCTCAACTGTGCAGCTAGTTAATAATATTCATACCTTTACTCAAGAGACTACTGAACAACAACAACAACATAAGATCTGAAATGTTGCTGATTCACAAGTTGCTCCATAGCAAATATAGTAGATATATACTTGCAGGGTTTCCCACAGAATTTTGGGATAGTTCCTAGCTTCTTTTCAGCAAATTTTTTGAAGTTGTTTCAAAATTTACAAGTATGGCCATTTCAAAAAAATCAATTTCTAAAAAATTCCCTGTTATAACCCATATTTTCAATGAAATATGGCTCAAAAATCACCTCAAATTTTTATTACATTTTCTGTTACATATTGATGTACTTATGCTGTGTAGAAAGTTTGAGCTGATTCCGACAAAAATTTTTCGAGTTATGGCCATTTTAAGAAAACGCTAAAATTCTGAAAAATACCCAAGGCTATAGCCCATGGTTTTTTCTAAAAAATGGCTCCAAAATCACCCAAAATTTTTTTTACGTTTTCTGTTACATATTGATGTACTTATGCTGTGTAGAAAGTTTGAGCTGATTTCGATAAAAAATTTTTGAGTTAAGACCATTTTAAGAAAATGTTAAAATTCTGAAAAATACCCAAGGCTATAGCCCATGGTTTTTTCTGAAAAATGGCTCTGAAATCACCCCAAATTTTTATTACATTTTCTGATACATATTGATGTACATGTACCTATGCCGTGTAGAAAGTTTAAGCTAATTCCAACAAAATTTTCATGTAGAAATTTTGAACTGATTCCGATCAAAATTATAAATTTTTAAATTGCTCCACATCTAATAACTCAAATATAATTATGATGTAAGAGTATTTTTAATGAAGTTAATTATAGTTTATGGTAACATCAAAATTTCCCACTTTATAATGCAATGATAAACTAATCTTTGCTGGTACAGTTATTAGGCACTAATATCATTACTATAATTGCTATTGCAAGTCCTCAAACTGTTCGTTAGGAAATAAGTTCTTGTGCTTTGAAGCAAGGAATCTTTTACCACAATAGCCACAGTCGTTTATCTCTGGCTTGTCAAGATTAATGTAAACTTTAGGATGACCCAATGCTCCATGACCTAATGTAAGCATAACATTTAAAGACTAGCATAATACTTAAAGATAAGGAGGCAGCATATTACCTCCATCACAGTAAGTATGAGTTCGACCACTTATCAGCGTAACTGGTTCTTCAGCTAGCAGATCAATAGCAAATTGCTCGTTAACCTGTGAGGATCTACGTAAAGCAAAAGCAACTTATTATAGGGTTTACTTGTTTTTCTCTATCGATAAACCTCACATTACGATAATCAGTTTCTTCCCATTTCTGTGAAGGAGAGGGAAAGATAAGATGGTGAGACAATAACAGGTGAAATATAAGAGGATTTGTTTGTATTTCTGACTTGTCCGGTGTGAGTGACTTTATCATTGCTTCCTAGTCTGGCAGCAGACGAGAAGACAGTCCTGCGTCTGAGAAATAGACGAGAAGTGACAATCCCAGTTCTCCAAAATCTAGCGGCCATGACAACAAATTGGCCACACCCAATACCAACCACGCCCACAATAATTTATTTTGCTATTAAAAATTCATTATTAAAAAAAATTATAAAAATTAAATTAATATTCTGTTGAAGTTATGAGGTTATATTCATCCTCTTGTTCCATGTATCTCTGATAATGCTCGTCAACTATTTGAACAATATTAATTTCATTTTCTCTCACACGATACTTGTAACGTCTAGCCAGTATAACAAACAATATGAAAATAAGGAAGACTATCGTAATCTCAATTGGGTGATAGTACGAATTAGTGCAGATGTTTTGACTTTGACATTGAAAGGGAAATTTAAGGCCAATTTTGATAAGATATCCCATTCCCAATGATGCTAACCACAAACCAACCATCATTCCCCTCATTTGTACAGGAGACTGAGCAATAGTGAATTCTAGTGATATAGGAACAACTAGAAAAAATGATATTCCAAGGAATATATGAGGAACAAGTAATATGCTATTGTTGTACAAAGCATTGATTTGCTCTCCCTTAATTTTAAAGAGGACAAGCTTTGAAATGACTACAACTAAGGAGAACAGTAGCCCAGTACAAATCCTAGCAAGCATGCTTGGAATATACTTGTAGAAACAGACTCTAGCAACAAACAAGTGCAATAGCACTATTATAAATGAGGACAAATAGTATCCGAAATCATTTCCTACCAAACAGGAAAAAAGATGATGGCTAGAGCTAGCATTATAAAAAACATCAAAATCATCACTGCAGGCAAACCCAATCAATGCAATGAATAGTGGTAGCATGTGAAAGAATGTCTTTACATCTTCTACCTCTTCCTCTGTGAATGGCCCACCATATTTATCCTTACCCAGGTCGAGTCTTGATGGAGCCTTTTCCTCCCAGTAGGTCAGAGCACTACGATTCTCAGGATACTTGTGCTTCCTGGCATAACACAATACTCTAACTATCAGTTTGATGGGATTCTTGATTAGTGATGCATTCTCCAGTTTGTGTTTGAAGAATGAATGAGAGACCAGTGCAAGAGTTAGGAATATTCCAGATAACGAAAGTGCCACTATATGGAAGAGCTGAGCTGTTGTGTCAACAAAGCATATAGCCAGGGAAATTATTGTACACATAAGCGGTACTGCAGCTGCATGCCAGTATATGACTGTGTTTAGTTCATCAGCAGAAGCTCCAACAAGCTGGTCAATGTTATACTGCACAATGTTAGCTTTAAAAGCTAAATAACCACAAAATTGTAACAAATATGTGATCCCATAACAAAACCATAGGAGCAACAAGGAATCATACCATAATAAAATAGACCCAATCCCTGTTGCAATCCATGCCAAGAAGCAAAGGACTATACCTATCATTATAGCTCTGTATCTTCCAATGCATACATCAGCTAACAGACCAAATACAGGGAAAGAGATGTACGCAACACAAATCAATGTAAAGAAAGCGTAGCTGTACCAACTCTGAGGAGCAGCTTCTTTAAGAGTTGAAGCAGTGTAATATCTGAACAGAAGATTCTCTGCATACATGAGATAGTCCCAAATAAGCAATAGGATGGCTGTAAATGATGAAGTAAAGGGAAATGGTGATGAGGACATCGTGTTCATTTCTTAATGATTGGACTTAAATTGCATGTGGTTGTTTTATATAAAGCAGTTTGTTTGCTATAGAAACCTAACTAATTGAAAGTATATTTCCTAAATCAATATTGAATGTTTTCCTTTCTTGAGCTCAGGGGGTTTAAGTTTATGATAGTTATTGCTAGCATGGTATATGTCATTTCCCTACATCCATATCATTCTTTACAAACATAAATGTGTACAGCAAAAAACTATATGAAGTGCCAGCATTATATATGATATATAAAATAAAATTTTGATAAATAATTGGACAATTTATAATTTAATTATTATAATCAGCAGTTTCAGTATTGCTAGATCTACCAGAGTTTGATGATGAAGAAAGATTATCTATTGGCATTGTGTGTCTGGAGTCTTGCTCCATGTACCTTTGATAAACTCCATCCACTATCTGAACAATATTCACCTCATTCTCTCTGACACGATATTTGTAACGTTTAGCAAGTACTACAAACACTATAAGAATTATGAGAACTAGGGTACCCACAATTAGGTAAGCACGAAAATCAGTGCAAACGCTATCAGGAGTACATCCAGTGAACTGCATGTTGATTCCAATGCTAATGACATAGCCAATTCCTAATGAAGCTAACCACAGCCCTACCATAACTCCTCTGATGTGAATGGGAGACTGAGCTATTGTAAACTCCAATGATGTAGGAATAACAAGAGTGAATGCAATACCAGCCAATACTTGAGGGACAAACAAGAAAAAATTAAAGTGTGGTGGCGTGGCTCTCATTCCTTCCTCAAAGTAAAACTTAAATGCTATTGCCTTAGAAAAAAGAACAAAGAAAGAAAACACCAAACCTATGCTGATTCTGGTCAACATACTGGGAATGTATTTATAAAGGAACGCTTTCAATAGGAGTAGATATGTTAGCAATAGGATGCAAGAGCAAGAGAGGCTAACAAAATCAGTCAAAATAAAACAAGATATCCAATCATGATCTGGAGACTTTAAATACGTGCAATTGTACACATTATCGCTGAAGGCAAACCCAACCAATGCAATAAACAGTGGTAGCATACGAAAGAACGTCTTCACATCTTCTACCTCTTCCTCTGTGAATGGTCCACCGTATTTCCCCTTACCCAGGTCCAGTCTTGAAGGAGCCTTTTCCTCCCAGTAGGTCAGAGCACTACGATTCTCAGGATACTTGTGCTTCCTGGCATAACACAATACTCTAACTATCAATTTGATGGGACTCTTGATCAGTGATACATTCTCCAGTTTGTGTTTAAAGAGTGAATGAGAGACCAGTGTACAAGATACAAACAAACCTGATGCCATGAAGGTATACACTTTGAAAGCACTTGGCATGCTGTTGAGAAAGCATCGTACTAACTGAGTAATGGTGCAAATAATTGGTACAGCAGTTGAGTGCCAATAGATGATGTTGCTTAGCTCTTCAGTTGAAGCACCAATAAGTTGGTCTATGTTGTACTGAACAATATTTGACTTAAAGCTTAAATAGCCAACAAACTGGCCAGCAAAAGCAACATAAAATGTTATCCAAATTGATTTCTCATAGTAGTATTCTAAGATTATTTCAACACCTCCAAGTATCCACGAAACAAAGCACATCACCATTCCGAATTGTATTGCTTTGTATCTTCCAATCCATACATCAGCTAACAATCCAAATATTGGAAATGAGAGGAAGATCAAACATGATAATGCAGCTAATCCGTTCTGGTACCAATCAGGAGGTGTCAGATTAGTTTCACTTGCTTCACTGACTGTGACTTCAATGAAGTACCTAAAAAGGACATCGTGTGCATACATCATGTAGTTGAATGCAAGGACCAGAACAGCTGGTAATAACTTTCTGACATTCACACGCTTTTGATGCTTCATCTTTTTCCAAAGAGTTGTATAACTTTTTTATACGTGCAATAGCATTTTATTACCCAAAATGAAAACATGTGAATGAAATTAAACAATAACAAGACACAATGGGATCGATTCACGCATTGCATTAATAAAGTTTCTGTTTCTTCTCTAGCATCAAATTAGCCTTCATTGTTGTTGTACTTGTCCTCTTGCTGCATATACAGGTCATACTGATTATCAACAATCTGATAAATATTAGCTTCATTTTCTCTCACACGATATTTGTATCGCCTTGCCAGGATGACAAAAATTATCAGGATGGCAAGAATAAGAACACTCTTTGCTAGATAATAATAAAAACTGGTGCAGTTGGACTCATTTTGACAGTGAAATAAGAGAATTGCCATTATAACATTGCAGAGGTAGCCTATGCCCAATGATGCAAACCACATTCCAACCATCACTCCTCTCATGTGTATTGGAGACTGGGCAACTGTGAACTCTAGTGATGTAGGAATCATTAAAAGATATGATGCTCCCAATATTGCTTGAGGAATAAAAATGAGCTTGCTGGTATAATGTGATTTTGCTGAATTAAATATTATCAAATAGGAAACCGAAACGGCTAAGGCCAAAACCAATCCAGCAGTAATTCTAATGAGCATCCTTGGAATATACTTATTCAAGAAAACTCTAATTATAAGCAGATACACCAGAGATAGAATCACTGTGGTAATAAAATATGCCATGTGATTTGAAATGTTGCATAAAAGTAGAGACATTTTATGATATGCATGAAATGCGTGTTCATCGCTGCAGGCAAACCCAATCAATGCAATGAATAGTGGTAGCATGTGAAAGAATGTCTTTACATCTTCTACCTCTTCCTCTGTGAATGGCCCACCATATTTATCCTTACCCAGGTCAAGTCTTGAAGGAGCCTTTTCCTCCCAGTAGGTCAGAGCACTACGATTCTCAGGATACTTGTGCTTCCTGGCATAACACAATACTCTAACTATCAGTTTGATGGGATTCTTGATCAGCGATACATTTTCTAGCTTAAGGAATGAATGGGACACCAATACAAATGCAATGGCTACTCCTGAAACAATGAAATTGACCATAACATTATAAACCTCACCACCAAATAAGCAATAGCTCAATTGACAAATCACATTTACAATCGGGACAATAGCTGCATGACTGTATATTATAACTTGGAGCTCGTTAGACGAAGCTCCAATGAATTGGTCAACATTGTATTGCACAATATTAGCTCTGAAGCTGGTAAAACCAACAACTTGAAGAACCATGGCAACAATGTATATAATCCACAAGAGTGCTTCTGAACTGTGGTAGCCATATATGACATATCCCGTTCCACTTATGATCCATGATGCAAAGCACAACAGACAACCAATGAGGATAGCTTTATACCTCCCAATGCACACATCTGCCAGTAGGCCAACGAATGGAAATGAGAGGAATCCTATGTACGATAGTATCAAAAGTGTAGAAGTTGAGGGACCCATTTTAGAAGAAACAGTAGCAAAGGCAAAGTAGCGAATGAAGACATCATGCGAATACAAGAGATAGTCCCAAAAAAGGACTAGAACAATAGAAGCCATCTGTCCTCTAGCCATCTCAAGCACCTGCCTGGGGCTATAATGAAAGCTGCTATGCAACAGCAGTGCTTATCTAACACACAAAGAGTGAAACGAAAAAGGTGCATTAAGTGGTGTGTGTTATCACAATGGTAATTGATAACCATGACAGATAATGTAAATGCAAGATTGCATAAACAACTATAATGCATTCTTACAAGTTACAATGATGCAGAAATGTTTTGAACTACAATTGTCAATAATAAAACATTGGTTGCTATCTCCATAAGAGTACTTTCTTATGTCGATTGGGTATCTTGTTCTTTTGCCTCAGTTTTCTCACGGCCTCTCTGATGTGTTTGGGTTTCAGGGGGCCAGTCTCTTCCATTTTGTCTCTAGCCTCACAAGCAGCTTCTACAATCTCACCAACATACACTTTAGCCATCCCGGCCATTGCAATGACAACATTCTGTGATACTGTCCCACCAGAAACAGATTGCATCAGTTTCCTTGAAATAAATAATTTAAATTAAAGTTGCAAAAATTATGCTGCTTGCTCACTTTACTGTGCTTTTTTGAAAAGTAGCCCTCCTGAATATTTCATATTGATCCAATTGTTGACTGCTAAATGCTGACACTAGTAATTGTAGCTTCTCTGCTTGTCCCATCTCTTCCTTTGCATCTATAGATCAAACATGGGACAATAATAATAGTAAGATTGAGCTGATTCCAACTAAAATTTTTAGTCATAGCAATTTCTAAAGTAGCAAATTTTTAATAAATTTCCAAAAATGGTTTCAAAATCATCCCAAATTTTTATTACGATTTCTGATATAATTTCTGTTTTTATGCTGTGTAGAAAAATTGAGATAATTCTGAGCTCAAATTTTCGAGATATGACCATTTAAAAACGGACCAATTTCTGAAAATTTTCCTGTACTATAGCTCATGGTTTTTCCTAAAATTGGCTCTGAAATAGCCCCCATTCTTATTACACTTTCTCATACACATGATGTCCTAATGTTGCATAGAGAATTTAAGGTGATTCCGAGCTCAAATTTTTGAGTTATGGCCATTTAAAAAATGAGTCAATTTATGAGAATTTTCTTGTACTAGTCTATATATATATAGCCCATGGCTCCAAAAATCACAAGTTGATTTTCTTACTTACCATCATCTTTGTCAGGCGACTTCTCTACTTTATCATCTTCTAATTTTGCCTTCTTGCTAGCTGGAGGCTCTTCTTCTTCATTGGTACCAGCAGTAGAAGAGCCAGACTTCTTTGTACTTTTCTTCCCCATTTTAATTAAGACCACACCTTCATACTCTAAAGCTCCGCCCATTGTTTGTAGGAACGCAGAATTTGCAATCACATCATCACAGTGCATGTGTCATCATTGTCATGTGACAACTTCTCCTCCCAATCTCCCAAAATATCATTTTGCAAGTTAAGTTAAGGCTTGGCTGAGTCATTTCCTCTGTTAGTCCCCATTAAGTCTTACATAGTTTTACAGTGAGTGGCTATAAGAAGGAGTGATACTCTCAGAAGACAACAATATTGATAACTACGTGAAAGATGAAGTGGGAGTTTAAGGAAAACCATACTTTCGGTAAGTATAGCCCACCCGAGAGACAGATATGTGAGACTTGTGTGTGCCTGTACTCCCATACACTCTTATAATGTGATCCTTATTCATTGCAGAGGTTAGATGTGCCGAATCTGCCAAGATAAGAGGGAAGTACCAAGACAGAATACCAGTAAGAACACAGAGAAGGGACATGAGTAGAAGAGTGACTAGTTGTTTGTTGTCTTTATTGAAAGGGAAAGCACGGGGAGTTTTAAATAATTATTGAGCTTACAAACAAAGGAAATATATACATACATGTATTTGTGTGGTGTATGTAAACCATACTTAATGTGACAAGTATGGAGGCGTGGTCACCTTTTCATTTACTCTCTTATCTATGGCTGAGAGAAGTTTAGTTGGTTTAGAAAAAGAAGATAGTGATTTAGAGATAGGAGAGAGAGAGAGGGGAGAGAGAGAGAGAGAGAGAGAGAGAGAGAGAGAGGTGAGTGACTTAAGAAAGATGATGCAATGCTTTGTTTACACTTAATTTTTCATTTGCCATTTATATCTGCTGAGCTGAGCTGACTACACTATGTGCATGTATTGTAGCTGTAGTAACTGTACATTAACTACACGTATAATATTACGTGTACTTGGGCATATTATGCATGTTTCTGTTTCTCATTAGGTTATTGTCGAGAAAGTCCCAAAGTCGGCTATACCTGACATCGATAAGAAAAAGTTTCTAGTTCCGGCTGACTTGAGTGGTAAGCAATAAAAATTATTGAAAAAAATTATTGATAAAATTTATATACTTTGTCTTCTTTTGCAAAACAATTTAAATAACGTCTCTTTTCTCTTTCAATTGCAGTTGCACAGTTCATGTATATTGTACGCAGAAGAATCAGCTTACCAAGTGAAAAGGCAATGTTCCTGTTTGTGAATAAAGTATTACCAACAACAAGGTCAGCCCAGAATGCTATCATTCTTTACATTCAAAAGCACACGATTCACACATCACTCGACTGTTTTATGATGTGCATACAAAATGATACAATAGTGGATGATTGAACCATGAGGTGGTGCAAAGTTCACAATTATTATTGACAGAGATTAAGATAACTAGAAATTCTGTCATGTGATCAGTGATGCCATCATTAAGTCAGCATTCAGTCAATTGCCAATTTGCAACTTTATAAGCAGCAGCCAAGTCTTTCTGCCATTATTTATGGCTAAACTTATATGGTATCTCAAGACTATAATTCACATCCTGTGTTGATCCTTAGTCATGAATTTTGTTTATTTATTCATTGATTAATCATAATACAATAGTGCTTAAATATTTTTCTTTGTTATTATTATACAATAGTGCTTCAATGGGGAGTATCTATGCAGAACACAAGGATGAAGACGGCTTCCTTTACGTTGCTTACAGTGGAGAGAACACATTCGGTACTGACTAACACACAGAGAAATTAAAGAAACTAATCTACTCATACTTTTAATTATTATTATTATTATTGAACTCTTTGTGTGTGTCTTCATTATAAATGTATTATAAGTAGCTGTACATGTGAACCACTGTAGTGTTGGAATTATAATTTTAGTGAAAAGACATTGCTTAATGCTTTAGCTCTCCCTCCCTCTCCCTTCTTTCCTTTTATCTCCTTTTTATGATTCATTAATAATAATAAAAATAATAGTTATTATCATTAGTTTTGACAGAGAAAATTAATGATGACCAACATGGTGTCTCTAATACCTCCCCCTTCCACGAAATCCACCACGACCACCTTTAAAATAAATAATACAAAATGTTAGAATAATAAAAAAAAATTACCTCCTCGTCCTCCTCTGAAGCCTCCTCCACCTCTTCCTCCTCTAAACCCTCCTCTTCCCCCACCTCTAAAACCACCACCTCCTCCTCTACCTATAAAAGATGAAAATTCTTTGGCTATATTAGGAGGTTTCAAATCACACCCACTCCTTGTTGATTATTCACACAATCCAAAACATTTATCACACGTAAACATGATTGTATTACAATACTGTGATGTTACTGATGTATTCTTTAAAGTTAAATACACAGAGTAAATGCAAAATAAACGCTGACCTCTTCCTCCTCTACCGCCTCCTCTTCCCCCTCTCTTCTCAACTCGACCTAAACAACAAATATCACAAGGTGTTGTCTCTTCCATTCAATCAATAATAATTTACCAGTTGCTCCTTTGGGTTGTGGGAGGAATCGGGACAATGGTAAGAGCTTCATAGGATCAATGTACAACTATAAACAATACTTTATTATAAGTTTATAACAGTTTATAGGAACAATTTAATTTGAATCTCTAAAGTGACTGTAAGCGAAAATTCCAATGGCTAGTAGTGAGCCAACCCCCACACTTTATTATACATAATTACTGACTAAATTCTCTACCTCGTCGGCATCTAAAAAAAAAGATCAATTTTTGACATACCTTTTGAGAAGCAGAAAATGAAGTGGCCAGCATATCCGAACTCAATTTGACAGAAAACATCTAACGAAAAGTCAAGGACTTGCAACAATATACAAAAATTATACAAAATAGTGTAATTTAGATTAATTAGCTATATCCAAGTAACTTGACGATCCACTGAAAAGAAACTGTATAAGCATTATGCCAAAATCCTGAGGAAAACCCTGCCCGAGTACAATGTGGATACGAATTCGTTAAAGGGTCCAAATATCTCATCAATCTTTCCAACTTGTGACTTGTTCTCGAGATATATCGGAGCATTAAAGTAAGGCACCCTTGCTATACTGCTCTTGCAAACAAGATCATTCTCACAAGGATGCAAATAAGTACCAACCTCTAAAAATCAATTATTAAAATTAAAAAACTTTTTAACATAAAATATGGATTTACCAACGACGTGTTCTGGAGGGCCAAGGTCTTGTTGATATCCTCCACCCCCTCTCCCTCGACCTCCTCTCCCTCCTCTACCAAAGCCCCTGCCTCCACCACCTCCTCGACCACGATAAGACATGATACTCTCTTCTTTTCAGAGTCTTTTCAGTTTTATTTTCCACGTGGGTACATGACGTCAGGTGATTTGACCAAAAAATAGTAGGCCGGCCCATAAAAATTAATCTTTGACCCATTTTGATAACTTAGCCCCGCCTACCAACCGGTCAATCTTTGACATCTTCAGATTTCGTGAAAGGGTCAGTGGCTCAGTGCAAGTTGATATCCAGCCAGCCGTCAGCCGGTTGAGGAAGAAATACAGAAACTAGAAATACACAGAGTATGTCGAAGATGAAGTGGGCTTACAAAGACGAGAAACCTTACGGTACGTGACTTATTTCTTGCTTTACATTCCGGGGCTATGCTGTATTGAATTAATTATAGAGGTGAGACTCGCCGAAGCATCAAAGATCAGAGAGAAGCATCCAGAGAGAGTGCCTGTAAGCCCATTGCCCATTCAACCCATTCCCTATAGGTTATTAACAGGTCATTGTTGAGAAAGTATCTGGAGCTCGCATAGCTGACCTTGATAGAAAGAAATACCTTGTACCAGGGGACTTAACTGGTAAGAAATGGGAAATGAAATCGGTAGCATGTGACTAGTCACTTGGGATGCATGCAGACAGCACAAAGCATTGTCACTGTTGGGGCGTTAACATGCAAATTGATTTTAGGAAAATTACGATTTCTACTGATATTTATTATTATTATTATTCTGTTGCATGTTTCAATAATAACTCAGACACCAATTGCATAGCTGCCAAAATACACTGAATTTGAATAACAATATTGAAATTGAAGCAGTATATAATTGATTACATTGTAAACGTGTATGGTCCATTTGATTTGGGTTGCAAGTTATATCATCTTTGCTTTGTTTATAGTTGCACAGTTCATGCATGTACTAAGACAAAGGATACAATTAGGAGCTACAGAGTCAATTTACGTGATGGTGGATGGTATTACACCTACTACAAGGTGAGAGCAAGAGAGAGAAGAGGTCACTTCAATTGTGAAGTTCACAGTTATGATAATTATTATCAGTCATGTATACTATTCATTGTTTGATTAAGACACAAATGATATTAAAATTCACTTTAAGTGATGTCATGACATGTGATAAAATACTGAAGTACAAAAGTACATTAAGTGCCAGTCATTAAGTATTTTGTGTAAGGTCAATGAGCTCACCTTATGTCATCCTGTACATGCATGCTCTCTGTGACCTTTGCCTCTAACATCTGATTTAAAGATTATTCATCTTTATAATTCTAATTATAGTTCAACAATGGCTACGGTCTATGATCAACACAAGGATGATGATGGGTTCATATACATGGCGTACAGTGGAGAGAACAGCATGGGCTGTTCCTGATCATCTGTGCACACACTGCATGCAGCAACTTTAAAAGAAAATGCTCTTGTTTTTAATTATTATCTTTATTATTATTATTGTTGTTCTTGTTCTTCTATTCTCCTTATTGTAAATGTCTATTGCCACTAATCATCAATTATTATTATTATTATATTATTATATTATACTGTGGCTTCTGTTATCGTTAAAAAAATTTCTTTCCTATGGAAAGTGTATACAAAAATCAATGAACTTTTAGCATAAGCCACACCTATTAACGCCCACTTTGAGGGTGGGGCTGAACCTGAAATGCTAATTTTGGATTCATAAGATGGAAGTGGACACTGAAGTTATAGAGAAGATCCAGAGCTTATTCCACGAAGTTATAAAGTCCCGTGTTGCCAGTCTGATAGAGAAACACAATGTGTCTCTACCCATACTGCTAAATGATGTTGAAAAGGATGGTCTGAAGGGGAGCTGGTGGTTCCCAGTCCCTGGGTTTTATGGAGGCTTCTCCTACAGCTTTAAAGGAGAAGGTAAAGACCTAATGTTGGTAGCTGAGAGTTGGTGTCGGGTTGCTGGTGGCTCTGGACAAAGACACGAGATTACAGTAGATGGATATAAACTGGTTGATGAAGAATTTGTATAGCAAACAGAATTAAACACAATAGATCTATATGTATATATATATATATATATATATATATATATATATATATATATATATAAACTAAAATTTTTAGTCTTTTGGATTTGTTTATAATCACAATTTTGCTTTTTTAACTTAAATCAGTCAGTTATCACATGTAGATACATTTGTCTAACTACGAGTATAATTAGATTTAGATCTGGTACAAAGTGTGTACGCACTCTGACTGATTCCTAGTCTAACCACTTCCCAGTTCTTTCCTTCAATTCAGTATTTGAGAGCAATCCTTTGTTGCTCTATCTTGTACATTGCTGCTTGAATTTTGAATACAATGCTACTTGGCCTTGTCATCATTGCTCTCTTTTTTGAGGTTAATAATGTTGCCTCTGTTTGCCCCTCTCCTGATTGTGCTTCGTGCAATCGTAAACCTCAAATCTCAGTCTATCATCAATACTGCTGCTTACCTGAAAACAATGGAAATAAATTTGAGCTTAGAAAAAATGATGTTGTCACGAGGTTCCTCTGTCCAGCTAAAGGACTGCCTTATGAAGGTGTGTGCCAAGAGGTAAGAGGCCCTCTTTATCATTCTTGCAGTGAAGTGCTAGAGAGCTTCCCCAATGCAACATCAGGCTATTATAACATCACTCAAAGTAATGGGAGTATTGTTAGTGTCTACTGTGACATGGAGGGTGAGGCTTGCGATGGTAGCCGGGGCTGGATGAGAATAGCTTATACCAACATGACGCAACCTAATGCTACATGTCCACAGGGACTATTTCAATACGACTTCAACAACGAAACACTTTGTGACAGGAATCACCTTGAGTCAGGAAATGGGTGCAGCGCTACCTTCTTCTCATCCAGCGGATTCAATTATCGCAAAGTCTGTGGAAAAGTTAGAGGATATCAATATGGATGCGTCGATGGCATTTACTTCAATAATGGAATAGTAATAGACAGTATTGACAATGCTTATGTTGATGGAGTGTCAATTACTCATGGAAACAACCCACGTCAACACATATGGACATTCGCAGCTGGAGATCAGGAATATAACAACGGTCAATACGACTGTCCGTGTAATACTAACAGCGCAGAAACTACACCGTCTTATGTTGGTGATGATTACTATTGTGAATCGGGAGCTTCAGCTTTGTGCCATGTTATAAATTACTTTCCTGATGATCCGTTGTGGGACGGTCAAGAGTGCGATCATCTTGAGTCTCCCTGTTGTGTATCATCATCATTGCCATGGTTTGTTAAAGCGTTGAACAAAGGCACTACTGATGATATTGAGCTCAGAATCTGCACAAGTGAAGGATATCCTAATGAAGCCACTCCACTGGATATTATTGAGATATACATTAAGTAGTTGTATTTCATTACAAATAATGTCATTGCTTTTCATAGTTTAGTTTTAGATAGTAGTGATCTCAAATTAATTTTTTAAAACTCTTAGAGCCTATTATTGTAAGCGTTCATGCTATTATGTTAATATCTTACCAAGAGTACATGATGTGTACTCTTGATATTACCCTATACTACATTCCTTATGGTGACGCTTCTCATTGCTTAAGTTATAAACTTGCAAATTGCAAGAGAAAATACTGTATATATAGCTGTAAGCCTGAGCAATATCATTGAAAGTCAAAAACTAAACCAGTTCCTGACATTCTTTTAGTATATTCAGCATCAAATCTTGTCGACTGCTCATCAGTAAAGTGATTCTTCCAGTCACCAATCACTCCTTTACGTATAAAAGGTGTAGAACCGCTGACAACAGGGAATCCTAATGGTAGATTAGCTAGTGGGTCATCTTTCATGCTCTCAAATGTGCTCTGTTTAGTAATTTTATCAATCATTGCATCATCAAGACTACAACCCATGAATTGTGCTATAGTCTTCACTGAAGCAGGCAGATCTTTCTTCAAATCTTCATACTTTAAAAACAAAATGTTTTTCGCATCTAAATAAAAAATTATTTTTAAAAATATTATCGTCATGTCAAACCTTTATGCTCCCACCAGCCAAAAATATGATGAAACCAAAGTCCACACGAAACCTCTCCTTTCATAAACAGCTCAAAAAAGCAATCCCAGTCACCAGTAAATTGAAAAGCAGCATAACGTTTTGCATGATAGTACAATGACACAGCCACATCTTTAGGATTACGTGCAATATATATGTACTTGCCAATAGAATTAGCAGGATCTCTTCCAGGCATCATGTCATATGGTAGATGAGTCTTTAGAGTACGAGGAGGTGAAAGAGCCTATAGAAGTGGATATACAACAGACATGGGTAGATGATATATTCACAATCAACTATTAGTATATATCCTTGCCAAACCATAAGGAATAGACTGTCTATTGAAACCTACTAGAACAATTACAGGTGCCAAATTTTGTACATCTATAGGGAGTGTCAATTACTATGGTTTCATTTTTGATCTCAACATGAACTTTCTCCAAACTGTTTTTCATGAAATACCATCTATCTCAGGGTTTCTCATTTTAGATGCCATATCATCCCCTCAATTGAACTTGATTCAAGTACTATATATACCAAAAACCCAGTCATGCTCTTTTTTAAAAGTATTATACAATCATAATTTTAACAATAGATTTTGTTCTTTTACATATCGTTACACTAGCTATGCTATCAGATCTTGCAGGTTCAATAGCTATTGCAAGTAACATACCCAGCATATTATGTACTCTTGCCAGCATGCATGTAACATACCCTTGCACTGTCTTTTCCTATACTTTCCAGCCATGGTATATCAGAACTGATATGAGTGTCCTTCTCTCCTCCCCACTGTATGAGTGATACAATCTGTTGTGTCCATGTTGTACCGGATTTTGGATAAGTGGCAATGTACAGATCACCTGGAGAAATAGGATAGTCGGGGATTTCAGCTATCCAGCTTGCATCCAACAAAGGATTAAAGGGAAAACCATCAAATTCACGCAATAATTGAATTGAACCACTTGACATTTTCAGTCTTTCCTGTAGACAATAATGCAGCATTAGATACACATCACCAGTAGACAAACTGATAATTGCAAGATCCTATATATAATAGATTAAAGTATGATGCCACTCCCATTGACTTATATTTAGATCATTCTCCTTTTGTAAAAAATTCTAATACATCTAGCTAGCTCAAATAAGAATTTTTATAAACATCATTCAAAGTCAAAAACTAAACCAGTTCCTGACATTCTTTTAGTATATTCAGCATCAAATCTTGCCGACTGCTCATCAGTAAAGTGATTCTTCCAGTCACCAATCACTCCTTTGCGTATAAAAGGTGTAGAGCTGCTGACAACAGGGAATTTTAAAGGTAGACTGTCAATAGTAGCTAGTGGGTCATCTTTCATGCTCTCAAATGTGCTCTGTCTAGTAATTTTATCAATTGTTGCATCATCAAGACTATAACCCATGAATTGTGCTATAGTCTTTACTGAACCAGGCAGATCTTTCTTTAAATCTTCATACTTTAGGAACAAAATATTCTTGGCATCTAAAAATTGATACGAACTATAATCAGATCTATAATGTCACTATTTCATTAAACCTTTATGCCTCCACCAGCTAAGAACATGATCAAACCACAAGCCAAATTCAACTTCTCCTTTTATGAACAGCTCAAAGTAGCAATCCCAATCACCAGTAAAATTATACTCGCTATGACGCTTCGTGTGATAATAAAAGGACACAGCCACATCTTTAGGATTACGTGCAATATATATGTACTTGCCAATAGAATTAGCAGGATCTCTTCCAGGCATCATGTCATATGGTAAATGACTTTTTAGAGTACGAGGAGGTGAAAGAGCCTACAAATGTATGCAAATGCTAAATGCATACACTGAGTATGAATATAAAATCTTACAAATGCAGCCTCTTTTCCTATTATTTCTAGCCAGGGTATAACTTGCATGAGATGAGACTGGTTCTTCTCTCCTCCCCTCTGTATCAGTGCAACAATCTGCTGTGTCCACGTTGTGCCGGATTTTGCATACGTGACAATGTAGAGGTCACCAGGAGAGATCGGATAGTCAGGGATCTGGGCTATCCAGTTCACATCTAGTTCTATATCAAAGGGAATTCCATTGTGATAGTTCAACAGAATGCTGCTGTTGGACATTGCTAAAAAAGCAGAGCCCCTCCCCCTCCACACAAACGCCTCTTTTTGCAAAATTTAAAAGAAATTATTTTAAAAAGATAAAGAGCTTGAATTATTATGTATAAAAAAATGTAGCAAATTCCTCAAGCAGTTGGATCTGCAGATAACAACTTAATGTCAGACGCTACCATCTCCTTTACCAAATCCTATTAATTATAATAATAATTACAAGGACTTTGCGATGTTCATTTTCTGTACCTCAAATTCAATTTTTGGTTCCCAGCCAAGTATAGCCTTTGCCTTGGCAGGATTACCTTGAAGAAAGTCCTAATATTTAATAAAAATAATTCTTTAAAATAAGACTATACAATGAAAAAATCAAGTAAAAATTAATGTATAAGGCTGGTAAGATAAACTTGCTATTATAATTTGGCATCCCTAAAAATTGCTACAAAGGATTCTCTACTAATACTCATGATGTAATGATGAATCACTAACCACTTCGGTTGGTCTGTAATACTTGGGGTTGACCGTAACACGAACAATATCATTCTGATCAACACCTACTTCATCCAAACCCTCCCCTTTCCAACTAAAAATACAAAAGATATATATTTTATCGAGTGAATTTAATTGCATATTAATTATTCGAAAGAAAGGTATATTTTTACCTGATGGTAAGACCAACTTCTTTAAAAGCTAGTTCCACTAATTTCTTTACACTGTGTGTTTTATTAGTAGCAATGACAAAGTCATCAGGTTTGTCTTGCTGAAGCATCATCCACATTGCCTTTAAATTAAATTAAAAAATAAATAATAAATAATAATAATAATATTGTTACTGTTATTGTTTTATTGTTGTTGTTGTTATTATTACTGTTGTCGTTGTTTATTATTAGTACAATATTTTTGTTATTTCCATAAAAATAATTTTAATTTTATTTTATTTATGTACTATTTAAATCAAAAAATAATAATAATAATAATAAATAAAGTAATAATAATAATAATAATGACTAGTAAAATGACTAATATTAATAAATACAATTACCTTAACATAATCCTTCGCATGCCCCCAATCTCTCTGAGATCCAAGATTACCTAATGAAAACTGAACCAAAAAAAATTTTTTTTTAAATTGCTTAAAATAAATTTTACAATGCAATTGTAAACTAACTGATTCTCTGTGTCCCAAATGAACTTGAGCAACACTTCGAGTTACCTTACGAGTTACAAAATTCTCACCTAAAAATAAGAACATTAATACAGGGTTACCCACAGGGCTTTGGCATAGCAATCATGCGAATTGTCAAGTTACTCAAAAATTGATAAAAATCAAAAGGAGAGGAAACTTTATTTTTATCATTTTTATGATACATATACAGGTACATATGTTGTGTAGAAAGTTTGAGCTGATTGCGATCAAATTTTAATTCACTAAGAACTTTTAAAGTTACTCAAAAATCGGGCCAAAGTCCCTGTGCTATAGTACAGGGTACTTGGCCAAATTTCACCAAAAATGACTAGGAGAAAAATTTCCATTAGAAAATTTTTTCTAATACATATACATGTACTTATGTTGTGTAGAAAGTTTGAGCTGATTCCGATCAAATTTGAATTTTTAATAGATTTTAAAAGTTACTAAAAAATCGGGCCAAACACCCTGTACTACAGTACAGGAACTTTGGCCAAATTTTGTCAAAAATGGCTAGAAGAGAATTCTTTATTTTTATAATTTTTTTCTAATAAATATACTTGCTTTTATGCTATGTAGAAAATTTGAGCTTATTTCAATCAAGTTTAGATTTTTTATGAATTTAAAAAGTTGTTCTAAATGTCATATGTACCTGTATTGTAGTGCCTGTCAGCTCATGAAGCTCATGCTGTTTAGCTCACTTAGCATGCTTTGTGGGAAACCCTGCAATAATTATGCTTTAACAAACGAATAGACCAATTAAAATATCAAGGAAAACAAATGATAATGGAAGAAAAAATGGCAAAAGAAGATTATTAGCCCTATAACCTCTTCTTGGGCTCTCGTGGTTGAACAAGATTCCATTGCAGGCAAACATGTCATAAGCTTCACGATAGTTGACTACAACCCAATAGCCGTATAACTTTGCAGCAGCTAAAAAAATTAATGATAATAATAATTACAATTTACCTACACATGTACAGTACATGCACGTACCATATGGCGAGCGAGGATAAAATGGAGTTTTTTCGGTTTGTGGAATTTCCTGAACTTTACCATATAATTCACTAGTTGAAGCCTGAGAGAGAGAGAGAGAGAGAGAGAGAGAGAGAGAGAGAGAGAGAGAGAGAGAGAGAAAGAGAGAGAGAGGGAGAGGGAGAGAGAGAGAGAGAGGAAAGATGGAGTGGGTGAAAAAAGAAAAAGAAAGTGATTAATTTGGAGGATGTGGGAAGAAGTGGAAAGCAGAGATAAAAGATAAAGGTAACACTAGTGTGAGAAATTGTGCATAATTATTATTTGATAAAAGTATCTTTTCACATTGCCCACGTACATGTACACAGACACACATACACATAATATCATACACAGTTTGGTCATTAAAGTCAAGAGTATCTTGCTACAGTGAAATACCCACACCTATAGTTTATCATAATTGGCCCTTCTTTGAAGCAACTTTAAAAAATCATAAAAAATCTAATTTTGATTGGAATCAGCTCAAACTTAAAACAATAACATAAGGACATGTATATGTACCAAAATAAATTATAAAAATGAAGAATTCTCTCCTGGTCATTTTTGGCAAAATTTGGCCAAGAACCCTGTACTATAGTACAGGGACTTCGGCCCAGTTTTTGAGCAAATTAAAAAATTCATAAAAAAATTAATTTTGACCGGAATCAGCTCAAACTTAAAACATAACATAAGGACATGTATATGTATCAAAATAAATTATAAAAATGGAGAATTTTCTCCTAGTCATTTTTGGCGAAATTTGACCAAGTACCCTGTACTATAGTACAGGGACTTCGGCCCAGTTTTTGAGCAACTTAAAAAATTCATAAAAAATCTAATTTTGATCAGAATCAGCTCAAACTTAAAACATGACATAAGGACATGTATATGTATCAAAATAAATTATAAAAATGGAGAATTCTCTCCTAGACATATTTTGCAAAATTTGGTCAAGTACCCTGTTATAGTACAGGGACATTGGCTCAATTTTTGAGCTAGTTCAAAAAATCCAATTTTGATTGGAATCAGCTAAAAATCTAAGCTAAGAGCACCTACATACATGTATCAGAATGTATTATAAAAATAAAAAATTATTTCCTAGCCCCCCTTTCAAAAATATTACCCTGTTTCTTTTAGGCACTGCCTCCCATTATAATCACCAATACATGTACTGAGATACATTCAGTCTATAGTGCATTATGTATGTGTGTGTGTGTGTGTATAAACATATATAATGAGTGTATTCTCTTTCTCTCTCTCTCCAGTAAAGGAAGAGGCTGCTCAAAGATAAAGGAAACAATGCTTTCCTTATTTCATGACTCTTTCCCTAAACTGTCTAACGATAATAAACACTTTAAGTACAGAAGGAAATAATGAAAAGGTGCATACAATTCCTAAAATGAGTCTTTATAAAAAATTAATGCTAAAGAGCACCTTTTTAAAAATGCATTTTAAAAAATTCACACCACAATAGGAATCTTTCTACAAGGCGTATTACATGCATGATGAAATTTGAGATACTTTCGGAACCAATTTTAGAAATAAAGGAATGCTCTTTAGAAATTGGCATACTTTTAGAACACCCATAACTTGAATAGTTCTAATCAGAATGACACAAGGATATGAAATATTTTTTTACTAACTAAATACTTAATCCTGTGACATATGCATGTACATGCACTTGACCTAAACCCTGAAATACTTGCATTACCGTACAGTGAGTACATAATAGACACATTAATTGAGACAACAAAAGGCAAGGAACTAACAAAAAAGCATAGGCCCTGGTTTTTGGTTCATGCTAGACCCAAGGGCTAAAATAAACACGCAAAAATCCATTGACAAACACAGCTGTGTGGCTCAACCAGGGCTGCATGATCTACCCATTGTCCTTAGCACCTCTCTTTCCAAAGACCTCCTTCCTCCTTTTCTCTCTCTCCTCTTCCTCCTCCTGTGGCCAGTATAAGTGCCCTAGAGTAAGGCTGGCTAGTACATGTAGGCAAGTAGGGTTATGTAAGGTGTGAGTGTTGATGGGTAACAGTAGGCAGCTGTTAAAGGTGGGGCCAGACAGAGTCTAAGTATATTCCTAACCTCTTTATTTGACCCTCTGCTTTAGGAAATGGTCAGGGAGTGTCTAAGAATTAGGTCATTTACATCAATAAGGGCCAGTGGGTTATCAGATCACCAACACACACACACACACACACACACTGTCACATATACCACACTCTGTCCAGTTTCCATTCCATCCTCTGTATTATGGGGTCAGTCATGTACATGTACATTGCATGCAGACTGAAACTAAACAGAGAAAGTGTCATATTTTCTATAAAGTGCAGACAGTCCCTCAAAGTGAAAGCTCACACAAAAAATTTTTTAAATTGTAAAGTGCGAAGACAATACACGCTAGGCATTAGGGGCAGTTTTTAAAATGAAAGGAACAAAAAATTAAAATAATTCAATAAAGACTAGCTGTTAGTAGAAATGTACTATAGACACAACATGAGTTTAATTATGAACCAGTAACCAGGCATTAAAAATATAATAATTATACACAAGAGCTGTAATATAAATTATAAATGGACTAGCTGCTACAGGGAAAATTACAATCTTTCGTATTTAAAATTTCAAATTGTAGTGAAAGAAATAAATTTAATTATGAAAGAAATACTATTTCAGGTCTTCTGTGTGTCTAATATTGATGTTTAAGAAATATTTTAAAAATTAAATAAATAAAATAATATTGAGCTGAGCTGACACATGCACACTTAAAATTCCCAAAAAAACATAAAGGCTTTGGTGTAGCACAGTTATACATGGACAATATTACACACACACACACACACACACACCAAAGAAAATGAGTGGAATGCAAGGATCAAAGACAACAAATAACCAATGAGAAGTAAAACTAGATCCTTCATTGGCAGGGTGTTCCTAAAGCTCCTTCATCTTCACAGCCTTCACAAAGAGACTGAAAGACCTTCACTTATAGCAACCATGGTGACTAATGCTGGTTCAGAGTACATGGGCTGCATTAAAATTGCAATTACTGTATAGATCTTACAGAGAACAAACAGAGAGGCTTTACAAAGAGTTATTTCCCCAACAAACCTCGCTAACATAACACTAAGAGATCACTTATTTACACAAACTAAGGGCCTAATCCACTGACAGTATAGCTAAAGACACTTATCAAAGAAAACACATTTAAAACAACAGGAAACATATGTACAGGCTAAACCAAGCAAACATTTTAAATGTAACACTGACACCACATTAAATGATTAAAGTACTGAGACACACAAAACATGATGATGGATATAAATAATAATTAGAAGCTGTTGGAGCTAATTTTCCCTTGCCAATAAATGATGCTACTAGCTTACAGTGGCATAGCTAGAATAAATGAAGAGTGAGGGCACAGTGGGGGACTGAATAAAGCAATACTCATGAACACTTAATATAGCAAGCTCAGTTGAGTCAGTTATAACTTGTATCCCTTCATTCTCCTGCCTAGTTGCAAGGGCACAAGAAGCAGTTATGAGGGCACTTGCCCCCACAGGCCCCTATGTAGTTACGCCACTGCTAGCTTATATAACCTCCTAATATCAATATTAACAATAAAAGTGGTGCATTTTATATTACTAAGGGAGTGCATATTGAAAGGTTGTGTGTGTGTGTGTGTGTGTGTGTGTGTGGACTGTGGAAATGTCTTCTCCCTTAGCAAAGCAGTAGACATGCTTTCACACACACAGCCCCCACACACATAAATGATACATAAAAACAATATCATCATCAAAAGATTACACCAATATAAAGTTTACTTCCTTTTATTGCAATACACCTCCCCGCACAAGACATAATATGTACATACATGTACATGTATGCACACTGTGTTAGATCTAGAGGGAGTTTAAGAGACTTTTGGTCTACCATATTTGGGCTAGGCCTCCTGAAAATTTCCCATTATGTAGCTTTTGGTCCCTTAACATGTGTTTAACCTACAAGGGTGGTCTTTAAGAACTCAACTGATCTATAATTAAGAATAGCAGGTTTGACTAAACTGTGACACAGTACATTCATGAGCACATGCAATATAAGGAGGATTGATTGCTTCTTTTATTTTTATTAATGTTATGGCTGGAAGACATTCTTTAGTTATGACTGAAGAAAGAGGGAGGAGGAGGAGGAAGAGGAAGTCTGTTAGTTTTGTGGCCAATTTGAGTGAGTGTGTGGTAGCCTTTGATTTACATGTACATGTACACGTATATCCATGTACATGTACATAGCTCATGTGGAGAAAAGGAAAGAAAGAGAGAGAAGCAAGGAATTTGGGGGTTGATAAAAAGGCATAGAGTGGGTAGGAGCTGAACTGTAAACAGAGGCAATGGTTTGATGAGGAGGAGTCCCTTAGCTCAGTACTGGGATACCCTATAACCCACAGGACCTCTCTCTCATATAACTATAATACAAAAACCTATTAATTGTAACAAGCAAGAAGAGCAGTAAATATTAAATATAGTTTTCCTTAAAAAAGCTTGAGAATATTAATATAATTACTATCCATCTACTATTTGATCCATCACACGTGTATGTACATGTATTATAGGTTCTGGTACCTGATAGAACTTCACTTTCTTTTCCAGTCCGCACGTCCTGATGGCATCCAAGAGCCGAAGAGTACCAACCCCATTAACATCAGCAGTGTACTCACTCATATCAAAGGAGAGCTAATGTAAAAAAGAAAAAAAAATAATACAATTATTTTCTGCCTGCAAGTACATGCACACGTATGATGAACTAACAGCACAAGCACATAAAGTATAATGACTCCATTATTGCTATTTATAATGATAGAGTGTATAAAGAAGATGGATGTCCAGTATTTGTATACTTAGTGAGGTGGGAAACACAAAAGATCAACCGACTACTGTACATGTTCAGTACAAGACACTGTGAGGGATTTAATTCAAACAGAACAACAAACAAAATAATTATAATTATTATACTTAAGTTTGATTTGAATTATGAGAATATCCATGCAAGCATAAAATTAATGCATAAAATAAATAAAAATTATCTGCTTGTCTGGTCTCTTAAAAAACATTAATAGGTAATCTAATCTGATACAAGTATATTAGATGGCACACAACAGATAATAGACCATACACACACTCACATACACCATTACTAACATCATTATCAAAGACATTACCACCAGATCCATAGGCCATTGACCGCCCAAACCCTCTCTAAATGAGGAGGGGGCAGACTCACAAATGAGAACACTAGAAGGAGCTATAAAGGAATGACCTGCCACAAAGCCTTAGACACACAGCCACTCATTGACAACTCAAGCCACAAGCAAGCTCCTATTGTAAGATAGTCCATCCCCCACCACTTCGCATTGTACCACAATAAAATCCCACACACACACACACACACACAAGGTGTACTCTCTATCTCCTTCAGTGCCCAATGTATTATAATAGAGCTACATAAGCTTCGTGGCACACCCTTACATTGAGCATAGTGACCAACTCTAATGGAGCAACTTGTAGCACACCTGCATCATGATAAAGAATGGAAAACTCATTATTAGCGGACCTCTAAATTATAATGCACGTATAGGTTGAATATTAAGCAGTACTGCAATATACATGTACATGTATATATACATGTAATACACATGTACATGTACATGTATAAAGTCAGTACCATCAGTTGGGAAGAGAGAGAGCTGCTGTGAGACACATAGCTAATGTCAACAATCAGGTAGAGTGGTATGTTATTTTATGCAGAAAAAGAATGAAAGAGAAACCACACACGAAACATTTGAGGTTGTGGTCAAACAGATCAAAGCTAAACTACAGAGAGAGAGAGAGAGAAAGAGAGAGAGAGAGGTATGGACAAAAAGAGTAGGTAGTTTTAGAGGGCCAGCCATTTTCCCTCCAAACCTTATAATAATACAAAGACCACATCAGAGGAATGTGAAGGATTATCCTCTTAATCTATGACCTCTCTCTCTCTCTCTCTCTCTCTATCCACATCCCAGTACACGACCCATTCAGTTTTTAACTGCTACAACCATAATACCATTCAGCCATACAGATAAAAAGATTAAATCATTTATTGTCCAGTAATTGAGCAATAAATGTACATGTACACATAAATGTGTTCCTATGTTCATCGACCATTAATGTGGACAGTAAACAATTCATTGCTATATAATGCTTGCTCTCATGTCAAAAGAAATGCTATCAATTTAATAAGCTGATGATCAAACTATCAATAATTGAAGATGGGACTCCATGATGTGTGACATCAAAGTGATCTTGTGCAGCCAAGCATACATCATCAAGAGCTCAAAAATAAAAAATAAATAAACACTTGCTGACAGTTTGCACATCAACACCATCATCATCAAGTTTATTTAAAGCAAAGTAATAATAATATTCATGCATCATGTACCAGTTGAGTTGCTATATACATGTACATGTATATGTATATTTACCTTTACGTGACTCTGAGCAGCTAAATTATAAATCTCAGTTGGTCTTATCTGAAAAAGAGAGAGAGAGAGAGGAAGAGAGAGACAGAGATAATTAAAATGAAGCTGATAGTTTGTAAATATCGATACATATCATAATCTATGGCCTAGCAATTAAAATCTAGAGCATCTGGATAAACGAGTTTTAGGACATGCATTAACATAAAACAAACAAAAACCTAAAATTAATAATTGGACAACTGGACTACATGTAAGCATGGCCCTAAGAGCTACAGTATAAATACAACACTGCATGGAGTGGAGTGATTAATAATGTAATATCACATTACCATTATGCAAACCCTTCTCCTCCAAAAACTAGAGCCAACCAAAAAACAGCAACAATGAAACCACACACATGAAACATATGCAATCATTGTGCACACATAAAATACATACACCATACATCTTATAATACATGTACATGTACATGATGCATGTACACGCATGTCATACATGCACACGCACGCATGCATATACATGTACATGTATGGAGATGGTTACTCATAGTTGAGGCTAATAAAATAAACATGTAATGAATGTAAAATCCAATAGTACATGGGGTCAATGTTATTTTAACGATCCTAATATGTAAAGTGAGGAGTCACTGGGTTTACACTTTCAATATAGCAAGAGGAGGCACAAGACCCATGGACATATGGTCAGATTATACTGTAGGGAAATGAATATTATTAATTTATTATGCATGTATAGTAAGTATAGATTTGTACAATATAAATATGGTACAATATGATACAGGGTTCTGCCTAGAAAAAAGTTGAAGGTGGTTGGAAACTAATATTGTTCCTTTTAAATTTATATACAGCATACTAGTAGACTACAATATCATGCTTTATGTATGGTCATTAGTATTAATTGGATGGTTATTAGCATTAATTGCATGGCTATTAGTATTAATTGGCTGGTTGGTCTAAGTGATGAACAGGTTGGTTCATTTGTTGAGGAAGTTGTCCTGACCAACCCCAACCACCAAAGGCAGAACTATGATTATACTATAGGAAAATGAATATACCATGTATGTATATAGTAAGTATATAGCTTTGTATGGCTACCTAATTCTAACCTCAAATATGAAGTACAAAGTCTGAGGGTCACACTATGTTACAAGTGAGGATTATACAAGGTGGATGTGTGTGTGTATGTACGTGTACTTGCATGTATATTTAACAATGTGTGTGTATGTGTATGAGCCATTTTATTTATTTAAAGTTATTCGATTGTTTATTATTATGCCAACTGGATTGCTACTATGGTAACAGGCTGTGGTGTGTATATGTTAGTAGTAGAGAGAGTGAGAGAGAGGGAAGTGTATGTTTGATGTGCAACGTAAAAGCAACAATGAGAAAAAAACCAAACGCTTTAATATAACAAAATGAGAGAAGAAAAAGAAACAAATATCACCTGGAAGGAGATTGTAGAGAGAAAGAGAAGAGAGAGAGAGGGGGAAGGGAAAGGAGAATGAGAGAGAGAGAGGGGAGAGAGAGAGGGGGAGAGAGAGGGGGGGAGAGAGAGGGGGGAGGGGCACTGACTTCAGAGACTAGTTTAACGAGACAGGAACTATCAGTAAGGTCACCATAATGAAGGAGCAGACCTATAAAAAAAATGGAGAGAATCACTTCAAGAATAAGCTCCTCTAAATAAAAACTAGCAGACAAACAAAACAAACAATAAAGAAAACAACAAAACAAAACTATAATAACTACCATGTATGTGTACTGTGCACCATTCCCATGTACATGTACATGTATATAAATACATAAACACTTGAAGACTGCATGCTAATGTGAGTAATAAGTGAGATTATAAAACCATTTAAACCACATATATGACATAATACACAAGAGCATGTGAACATCACATGCAATGGAGGCCTACTTAAAGAAATAGAGAGAGAGAAAAGCATGGGGAGAATAGCAAACACTAGTGGTGATGGCCTCAAAGGCTAAATCAACAATGATCCTCCTACCAGAGACAGACTCTTGGCAGCATGTTTTAACTAGCTGCTTAATACCAACAGCTCTGGCTTGGAAACAAGCCAAAATTAGGCTGCTGATAAGTACAGCTGTAAATTAATTAATGATACCACATTGGAAGAAACTGACAAGTAGAGGAAATGAAATTTTAGCGAGGTTGTGAATGCCAGCTGAGAAAAAAGAGAGCTAGTAGAAAAACATGCAACATGTACATGCAAATTGAACTATACTAAGAAGTTACATGTATTTACATGTACAATTATATGTAATTCATACACTAACAGTACATGTAGCAAATGAAAGTCTATGTACATGTACATGTATTTTGGAGGGTAAGAGTAAAATGAAAAGGAGAGAGTGGAATCAGTAGATGAAGGAGGAAGAGAGAGAGAGAGAGGAGGAAGGATAAAGGGAAAGAACATTAAAAGAAGCAAGAGATAAGGAAAGAGAAAGAGAATGAAGAAAAAACAACAAATAAAGAGAAACAGCAACTTTGCAAGGAAAGAGAGAACATGTCAGATTATAATATTAACTAAAAAAGGAGAGAAGGATTACATACACAGGAGAACACTGAAAGAGGCAAGTACATTATGTCAAGATTAAGAATATCCAAATTAATAATATCATAATTTACATTTATATCATATATACACATACATATGTATGTTGCACATGCACATTCATATGCTACACACACATAATGAGAAGCAGTAATAACATGAACAAACAAAAATATTGTTTACCCATCACAAAAGACAGATGTGATCAATCACTGTAATACCATCAATCAAAATCACATTCATCCACACACACAACACATGATGCATTAAAAATACAATACAGTGAACTAAGCCCTGTTATATAACAAGGACCATTTAAAGGCTACAGTGTAGATATTATAATTATAAGAAGTGATGTCCATACAAGTATACGTAATAGATGCATAAAAGTGTGTGTGTGTGTGTGTGTGTGTGTGCGTGTGTGGTGGTGTGTGGAGAAGTCATCAGTCAGTTTCCATTGTGTACATAAGAGAGAGGGTTGTTGACTCAAACTAAATACCACTATGTCAAGGATGGACTGGTGGGTGAAAAATAAGCTGTCCCTGATGAAAAGTACACAAGAACGCATTACCTAGAGCAGGTGCATGGGACGTCTGACGGGACATGTTATTGTCCCAAAATAGTGAGGGGACCTTATGAAAGCATCAGACACTTAGACAACAAAGCCATTAATATAAAGGACCGCTTACATTATACATGTACATGTACATTATACATGTACATGTACATTTATATACATACATGTACATTTATATGCAATAAAGCAATGATAATATGTAACTGGCCATACATGTACACATAGCAAAAGATTTAAAATTATTATAACTTTAAGCAGTATGTATGTACATGTATGTACATGTATGTATGTGTACTTGAAATTATAATGCATATATTATACACGGTTTGTCTTCCTAGAGGCATTCAAGTGTCTAGTTTAGTTTAGCTAGTGTTATATTATTATTGTCTCAAGTTATGTAAGCTGAAGGAGACAAACTTTCATAAGTCAATACACATACAGCAAGTGCCCATACACACACAATGAGTGTACTATGAATGTGTATTTGTGTGTGTGTGTATGCATGGTTATGGATTATTTTTACACTGGAGGTTTTGTGATTACTAAACAAATAGAGAGAGGCTGATTAGACAGGCTGGGTTAGATATGATATGTATCAGTTTGTGTTTGTCTCTGTTGGTTTTTAAGAGTAAAACAGAGGAACACAAGCAATTGTTTGTGTGTGTTATGAATATACAGCATCATTAGGAATCACTGACCATGTGGACTGGAGTCCACGCATGGACTATCATTGTATTATATACACACAAACAATCAAATGACTACCAGTGCTAATGATACTCAATTAGAGAGCAAGAAGTATACATGTACATGTACATGCTATTATGTACATACAAGCAAACAATGCATGTACATGTAAATATAAATTGAGTTGTTTATGTGTGATGTGCATATGAAAGTTGTTCATTGAGAATCTCATGAGTTCTCACCTCCTCCCTCATGAAGGGCAGGGTTGCTGTACAGGTGCTTTATTCTACCAGTGTTGAATGAGCTGGACCTCCTTATGATACCATGAACCTAGGGAGAAAGAGAGAGGGGAAGGAGAGAAGGAGAGAAAGGGGGGGGAGAAAGAGAGATAGAGAGAGGGGGGGAAGAGAGAAAGGGAGAGGGGGGGAAGAGAGAGAGACAGAGAGAGAGACAGAGAGAGAGACAGAGACAGAGACAGAGAGACAGAGAGACAGAGAGAGAGGGAGGGAGAGAGAGGCATGAGAAAGGTTACAGCAGTGTGGGCGATTGTTTTTGGACATGAGGTCTGTGTGTGTGTATTTAATGCTCTGTTGACAGATTGACTACACATTAATAAATAATATTATTTATTATTTTATTAAAAAGAAAAATAAGAAAACATGCACACACACAGAGAAATACACATGCACATATACACCATATCATCAAATAAATTTAAAAAAACATACATGTAACAGTCCACATGGATCTACATGCATGTAAATACGAATGTGTACATGTACATGGAAGGAAAGTACATTACAAATAAGATATCTAGTACTATAATAATCAGCTAGAACAGTGTGTGTGTGTATGTGTGTGTGTGTATTGGCACTGAAAATAGAGATATTCCAGTTTCCCTAATGAAATGGTAAACTATCTGGACCTTTTACAAGACGGTCTCCGTTTGTTTGGTATTTTAGGGCAGATTCTGGCGTCCCCTTTATCAACAGTCACCACTTGTGATGTGACTGCACATGTTAGCTTTAGGCAGTGCAAACTATACAACTACCATATGCTACAGTACACATTACTAATGATGCCATCTGCCAAAAGAGTGCATGCATGATCATATGATATTAAAAAATATTTTCAGTTAAAGAAGAGACGTGATTTTACCAGGAGCGGTGCCATGGATATATAGACAAGGTTACCTCTTCCTCTCTCTCTCCCCCTCTTCCTCACATGCTCTCTCTATTTTCCTCTCTCTCTCACTAACCACAAATATATACACACATTAATAAGTGTACTTGGACCCTGCATGGTATACAGGATCAAGAAGGAAAATGCAACATAAACTATGTCAGTTTTCAGAACACGTAGACAAAGTTCTCCAAACTTTAATAGCAGCACAAAAAATTAATTACAATGCAAACGTACACACGTACATTGCTATAAACACATGCACATACATGTACATGGTACACAAAAACATAAATATACATATGACTGTTACATAATACTATGAGTTACTAGTACATGCACATGTACATATTAAACTATTGAGTATTACATACATGTATGTGTACTGTATTAAATCACATGCAATTTGCATGAGCCACATAGCTACACCAAATAGGGCAGAATAGAGCGTAAGTTATCAATAATAGTTATCTATAGGATACAGGCTGTATGAGGAGCCAAGTTGCATCTCTGTTATGACTGCTAAATACCACAGGTCATAATAAAAATGTGGAGAGAGAGAAAGAGAAACAGAAAGATAGGGTAGGGTATATGTAATGTTATTACTTTTATTATTATTATTATTATTATAGTTAGTTTCATTAGTATTATTACATGGATGATGGATCATCAGCCATTATAAAGGAGAGTGGATGGAGGGCTAAGGAGGAAGAGTGAGAAGAGAGGGAGGAAAGGAAAGATCAAGGAGAGGAGAGAGAGGGGAGAGGAGGGAGGGAAAAGGAGGAAGAGAGAGAAAGGAGGAAGGAGGTGAAAGATCAAAAGGGAGGGAGACACAGACACATCCAAGTGACTATACACATTGATCAAATGATCAAATCAACCACACAAAGGACTACATGCAGAAAGATCATTCAATATTAATGGAAGACCATAAAATGCAGTTCAAAAAAGATTTGTAAGTAGAACCTATGTAATAGTACTTGGCTTTACCATGCAGCATGGAGTAACACATCATGAACAAAAGGAAATGCATGTGTACAATGCATTCATTATAAAGTATTAATCTTTAATGTACATCTATACATGTGCATGTATAGTGTATATATATCATTACTCATTAATGTATGATGATGATCTAATGTACACTATCTGGTCCATAATGTACTGTATGTAAAGTGTGGTGCATTATTTAGTAGTAGTTATAAGTTAGAGCAACAGAATGTTAATGGATTGCGTTTGTGTGTGTGTGTTGTATTTTGGAAGGAATTACTTTGTAGCCTTTCTCAAGTAATAGCTCAGCCAAATATGATCCATCCTTGAAAGAGAGAGGGGAAGAGAAAAGAGAGAGAAAAGAAAAAAGAGGAGAGATTGAGGAAGAAACAGAGGAGGAAGAGAACAGAGATGAGAAGAGAAAGTGACTGAGTTTGGGGTGCAGCTATAAAGACGCCCCAAAGTCAAAATTCTATAGTCAAAAATGAAAACCCAAAAACTGAATATCCTTTGAGATCAAAGCAACACTGACCAGTAAACAAGACATAGATAGCAAAATAGGGAAAGCATCCACCAACCCCATTTCCTTCATTAAACAAACACCAACTCAAGGAATATATAATTTCCATGCTTACATACATACATATGTACATAGGCACCCACACAACAGGTCAGTTTGAATTCTACCCACACACATACAAGCTACAGTGCTTTACATGCCGTATAGTGGGAAATTTTGGAGGGGCTAAAATTTGGCGAATTGCTTAACTTTAATGATTGGCGGATTTTTAATTTGGCAAATTTGTGGCCACGTGCCATTGAGCATGTGTATAATGGCTCAAAATAGCGGATTTTTATTTTGGCAAATGGCTATCGAAATGCCAAATTCGCCAAATCCAAAATTATCTGCTATACAGTATCCATAATATCAGGGAAAAAATATTAGGAGACCGACTATAATCTCAAAACTACTCCTATGGTCTTTGATGTGGCCCAAAATATAACTATGTGTACATAGTTTATTATGCATAGCCTAGCAAAAATATAATTTTAATAAACAGTTCAATGAGGTTTCGTCTCTCTTCTCTGACTTATTCTCTTCTATTCTTCTGTCATAAATACCAACCTGTCCTGTTATGCCTGTAATCATTGCGACTTTCTCCGTCTCGTCGGAGGAGCTACGGTTTATTCTCTCTGGGAGTGCACCATTCCCTGACGCCATTTTTGCCCACGTGTTAAATAATAATAGAAAAATTAACGTTGTTAAATAATTTTAATTTAATAACCAATTATTAACTGTAATAACTTTTAATTATTATAATAATCAGTATTAATTATTATTAAATACAAAAAATAAACGAAAATCATGTCTAAAACAAAGGAAGGAGTGATGCTGATGATATGATTAATGTATGAAGCAAGGAAGAGAAAATGAAGAGAATAAATTATTGTTATTATTATTATTATTATTATTCTGGTCTCAGTTCAGGTATGAGCTCTTCTACTTTGTCAGAGAGTCTAGCCATGCACACAGAGCCATTGTCTTGCATGATATCGCCACCACCATCACTGGAAGCATCCGATGTGATATTGATAGACGTGATCTCTCCAATCCCACACCCGTTAGTAGTAGAAGGCCCAATGCTTAGCTGCCCATTGTCACCAGTGCTCTCGGCACAGGATGGTATGCTGGGTATGTCCGGGATGTGTGGTAGAGGAGAGTTCTCTGACCACTGCTGCTGCTGCTGCTTTTGGGAAGTTGACAGAGGGCTTGTAATTGCTGATGCATGTATGGGGGAGTTGTTTTGGGGGCCCTGATGACCATCATAAGGAGAGTAAATGATCTGCTTTTCTGTTGTTGCTGACGAGGTCTGATTTGTATCGGGAATGCTGGAATTGGACGTCACTTCGGGAAACATGAGGCCGGACATCCACGGAGCCTGGGAATTGAAACCATGCATGCTCCCAACAAGAGGAGAGGAGGTTACCCCACTCTGGTCCATTGACAGCATGTGGGATTGCATCCCGTGAGGCATGTGCTGAGATGGTAGGGCAGACGACATCCCCGGTACAGTGGAACCTCCCATTGGGAATACAAAGTGTTGCCCGTGGGCCGATTCCGGCTGACGTATAGCAGGATAGTGTGGTGTACATGGTGATATTATTTCTCCTTGCAAGAGTCCTCCAGCAGGCTGAGCAAACCCTCTGTGAGGGCCTGGGGGAAGGCCTTGGCTGCCTCCAGCAGCAAGGCCAGCTATGTATCCGTGGGTCCTCAGTGCATCCATTGTGCTACAGATCCCGGCGCTCTCTGGATGGTCTTCTACTCCAATAACGTCTCCCTTCTTGAAGCGCCTCTTGCGTCGACGAAAGGAGCCATTCTCAAACATTTTTAGAGCATTCTTGTCCAGCGTCCAGTAGTGTCCTTTCCCGGGGCGTCCTTGCTCTCTTGGCTGTTTCACGAAGCACTCGTTGAGGGAAAGATTGTGTCTGATGGAGTTCTCCCAGCCTTGCTTACAATTCTGCTGGTAGTAGGGGAAACGGTCTCGAATGAACTGGCAGATCTCGCTCAAAGTGGCACGCTTGTGTGGGGCACATTCAATGGACATGGCTATGAGTGCTATGTATGAGTAGGCTGGCTTTTGGAAGCGGTTGCTGCTACCTTGCATGGCCATAGCAGTAGCATTGCCACCAGCCATGAGTCCAGTATTGGAGCCTGCTGAGATAGTCTCTTGTGCCTGATTAATGGGCCATGTTCTACCAGCAGCACGACAGAGTGCCGCAGTCCTAGACGACAGCGATTGATAAGGATAGCTGGAATAAAGAGAGTAATCTGTATGTGAGCCCAAAGGCATGTAACCATTCTGTGTTGATTGGTCGTACAATTGATACATAGGGCGGGCAGTGGTTGCTGAATACTGGTTCACAGGAGCTCCAGAAGAAGCAGCTATAGATGGCTTCATGTACTGGTATGTGGGTAGATACGAGCGTTGACGTTGCTGATCCATGCTTTGATCAGGGCCTGTGGCTGCTATCATTTTAATTCTAGCTATAATAGTCTGGAAGGAGATTAGAGGGAAGATAGGAAGAGGCCTAGTCTTGTGCTGTTAACCTACATTGATGGAAAAAGAGAGAGACATTATGACAATTTTCACTTGTTAATGGTTTCATGTGAATGACATTAAATGTATTGTTTGTCATATGGAGGTAGTCTAGCATTACAAATTACCTCAATAAGAAGCTCTGCAGTCTCAGGTTTCACAGCAAGCAATAATTTCATGCACTATAGCCCAAAGCACCAGCTATGAAGGTGACACCAATACAAATATCTATATATATATATATTTGTACAGCGTTTGTTGCTTTGTTAGGAAGGAACACGAGTGATGTCTTAGCTGATCCTCTGAAAACAAGTCTGTTTTTATAGCGAGCCTCTAAGCAAACTTATGAATAATAATTATGATGCGTAAAAATTAATTTTGCCGCTCGATCGGGCGCCTTTTCAATATTTCACAAAATCCGCTAAGTGAGGGTAATTGAAGGAATACGGTATTGCTGATGAAGCCTTTAGACAAATGTGCAGCTTCTCTGTAGCCTATTCTTCACTTTAAAGACTGGCTATTAGCTTAATCAGGTGAAAATTATCATGCTCACTTCTTTATGACTCATTTTACACTTTTTTGTCCTTTAAACTCCATCTCTTTCTCTCCTTCCTCCCCCATTCCTTCCTCTTCCTTCCCTTACACAGACAAACAGCAAAATGTCTTTCAGAGAGCTGAAAGATAGTTTGTATTACACGTTCCTCGATTCAAAAGAGCGTGGTGTTAAGGAAAACCAGATTGAATTAGCTAAGAAGTGTGTATCCTCTGGAGTACTTGACGAACGTTTAGATATTTACGATCGCTACACAAAGATAGACTTTAATCGACTCATTGCACAAAATGAGGTATTTATTAGCCACACCTACCTGTATGCCAGGGTTCCCACAGGATTTTGGCATAGCGCTCAGCTTTTTGTTTGTGAATTTTTAAAATTGCTCAAAAACCGTGTACTATAGTATAGGATAGGGTATTTCGTTGAAGTATCAAGGAGAGAAATCTCCATTTTTATAATTTTTTCTTATACGTATACATGCCCTTACATTTGGTATTAATTTTTGAGCTGATTACAATCAAATTTGGATTTTTTATGAATTTTTAAAGTTACTCAAAAATTGGGCCAAAAATTCAGCTCATAAAACATGCTTTTTAGCTCACTTAGCATGTATTGTGGGAAACCCTGCTATATGTACAATATGTACTACATACATGTACATATACATATATGTACAATTGTACATGTATGTATGTAGCTTAGCCACTTCCCTTTAGTTATACCATTCATTTCCATGTATAGTATCCTCCATTGGTGACTGCACTGAATCTCCTGCTCCAATACATCACTAACCTCCTGCCTCCTAACCCACCTGCTAACTGGTGGTCCATATACACCAGAAACACTTCGTTTAAAGTTAGACTCGGCTCTGTTAAGGGAGCTAGAGAGATACTTAAACAAGCTGGGTATACTCAGGTAATGATGATGTACATGTACATGCACATACATGTACATGCACATACATGTACTTCCAAAATGTGTTGTTTTAAGTTGTTCAAGTTAAGATATTCTTTAAAAGCGTGCCAGATTAATGCATAAAGCATTAAGAAAATAAAAACAACATTGGCATACTATTATGTTGTTGTTATTTATTATTGTTATTGTTCTCATTATAGACGTCTGGAGATAGTATTACATTCCCAGAGGATAGAAGGGATGCTCCTGACAGGCAACACCTCTCAGACCTAGCAACAGAGCTATTATTAGCTCGTGTTGAGTGCGAGGGTATCATTGGTCAAGCCTACCCTAATCCAAAGACCCAGCAGTCAGTGGGCTATGCCCCACAAGGATACAATGAGCAGCAGTACAGTCAGAGAGGAGGGTATGAGCCACCGCACTCACAAGGGAACCAGAGAGGGGACCAGTTTTATCCTCAAGAACATCAGCAAAGAGGAGGAGGAGGAGGAGGATATAACCAGTCACAACATGGCCGTGGTCAGGATGGATATCCCCAGCAGCAGGGTGGGGATTATGGGAGGGGGAGTGGTGGATACAATGAATTTAATCAAGGGTATCCTGGAAATAATGAATATCATAGCCAGGGTCAACCAGGTTATAACCAACAGGGTTATAATCCTCCCAGATCAGCTAGTGATCAAAGAGGATCAGAATATGAACCAGGTTATAATCAACAAAGATCAAGTTATGATCACGAGCAATCAAGGCATGATCAACAAGGTCACAATCAGTGGAGCTCATCGTCACAACAGGGACAAGCTTATGGTCAGCCAACTGGTGATCGACAAGGATCAACTCAGGCATCAAATTATGATCAATATGGTACATCTCAACCTTACGATCAACGTGGATCCTCAGGTTACATGCATGATCAACTGAGATCAAATCATGGTCAAGAGAGACATGGTTATAATCAGCATGACCGAGGAGCTCCTCAAGACTCAGTTGGTTTTCCTTACCTACCTGATCAACACCCTCCTCCTGGTAACTACAGTAAACCAACCATTCCATCAGAAAGATCCAATCCTCCTGGCAGAGCAGTACAGACTGCAGTTGTACCATCTTCTGCCGGCCCTCGTGATTCTCAAGATAGATATCGTTATAATCAGCATGACAAAGGATCTCCTCAAGAATCAGTTGGTTTTCCTTACCTACCTGATCAATACGCTCCTCCTGGTAACTTAGAAAGATCCAAGCCTCCTCCTAGAGGAGCACAGACTACAGCCTTTCCCTCTTCTGCTGGCCCTCGTGATACTCAAGATAGATATCATTATAATCAGTATGAAAGAGGACCTCCTCAAGACTCAGTTGGTTTTAGTTACTCCCCTGATCAATACGCTCCTCCTGGTAACTCAGAAAGCTCCAAGCCTCCTCCTAGAGGATCACAGACTACAGCCTTTTCCTCTTCTGCTGGCCCCCGCGGTCCTCCTTTAGCGAAGAGGGAGTCAGATCCTTTTCGTAAGGAAAGTAGTCGTGGGGTTTCTCCCGAGCCTTCACAAGGTCCTGACAGAAGGTGAGGCGTGTTGGTGACCACATCAATGCAGCACATGATATCATTTTCAGTTTGTTATGATGTAAACTTTCAATTAATGATACACATAAACACTGACACACTCCAAGTAAACAGTTGCAGCATGTCGCATGCATGTGTACATGTGTAGCTTCAATCATGTCCCTTGTAATGAAAAAATATCTTCATTGCCCACGATTTGGAGCCTTCCCTCTAGCATAGTGGGCTCTCAGTGTTGCTTGCATTGTCTTTTAATTGAGTATTGCCTTTTCGTAATGCTTTGAAAAGGAGGAGGTACTTCTATAGTTTTGTGGTTAGGAAGTAAAGTTGATATTGTTTTTTAGAATAGGCATGAGCAGCAACTGGATGTGTTAATATGCACCCATTCAGTTCCCTTGCCAGTATTGCTCAATAGCCTCTTTCTCTCTTTTCCAAGTTTTCCTCTGCCTCCTTTTGATATATGATCTTTGTTTATTTATTTACGTTGTTGTCTTGACTTGTCTGTATAGTCAATGCAATACATAATTATTATTAATATTTATGATGCTTTTTCTATAGTTCTGGTCCTCAAGAGCGTAGCTACTCAGGTTCTCATTCTGGTTCTGGTCCTCAGTCTTTTTCTAAAGGTAACTCTGGGCCTCAGTCAGAGACACACAGTAAGCCCAGCAGTGGTAATCAGTCAGAAGACGGTAACACCAGTATCAACGATGGAAGCATTACCTCTAATCCCTCCACCCCTGCTTCTTCCATGTCTGCTGCTGCTTCAAGAAAGAAGAAGATGCAAGAAATGATAGAGAAAGCTAAAAAAGCCCGGGAAGCAGCAAGCAAGGAAGACATTGAGCCTTCTAAACCTAGCACTAGTGAGCCCAGTACACCTTCGGGTACTTCGACTGCTGGTAGAACTCCAGTCTCAACTGCTCCTGTTCACACTACAGGTGGAGGGCCTGATCCTCCTCGTAAACCAGTTTCATCTAGTTTTGATTGTATCAAGGAAGTAGATGAAGACTTGTGTGATAATTATCCAGCGAATGCTCACACTCCTAGCAAACCGGACCCCCATCGTGACTATCCTTTTGATCGCAAAAAGGATTCCGGTCCTCGTGAAGAACCCATTGACCAGGATGAGTCCATGTGGGCAACAAGAGTACCACAGCCTCAAGATAGGCCCGAGCCTCGTACACCATCAAGACCCCCTGAGCGGCCGTCTAGTAATGAACACAACCGGGGAGACTCAAGAACCACTTTTGATAGGGGGGCTAATCGTGAACCTTATGGAAAACCCCCTGAGCATTTGGATAGGGGGGCCAATCGTGAATCTTATGACAGACCTCTTGGGCATTTTGACAGGAGACCAAATCGTGAATCTTATGACAGACCCCCTGAGCATTTTAATAGGGGATCTAATTGGGAATCTTATGACAGACCCCCTGATCATTTTGATAGGGGGCCTAATCGTGAACCTTTTGACAGGCCTCCTGAGCCCCCAAGTGATCCTAGACATGATTTATATTCAACTAAAAGAGAAGATGAAACAGGTGGGGCTGTTGGTGAAGCTACAGGAGGGGGAGTGAGAAGCAGTGCCATGGATCATCAGTTCCAGAAATACAAAGCTGAGGCTAATTATTTTAGATCTCTGTCAGTAGAGGATCAGAGAGCTAGGTTGGAAGACAAACTGAGGCATAATGAGACAATCACTCATCTTAAGCCACACTACAAAGGTACGGACCTTTACAGTTTAACAGATAACACACACGAGACTCCACCTCCTGCTGATCAACTGATGACGATGGAAGGGGAGAGGGGAAGAGGTCGTGGTGCGGCTAAACTTGACCCGTCAGTCATTAATGATGAAATGGAAGAACAAAAGAAGAGAGACAAGATTAAGGAAGATGGACAGTTCTTCATGCATTGGCTAAAGGTAAAAGCTATTATTATTAGTAGTAGTAGTATTATTATTATTATCAATATTATTATTATTATTATTATCAATATTATTTTACATGTACTTCCATCTCCCCTTCTTTATTCTGTCTCTCTTTATAGGAGTGTACTCCGTTTGGTTTTTCCCCGGAAGAAGTACAAATTGCTCTTAAACGTAGCCCCAAGGACCCATTGCATTATCTTCAGAATAAATGGCTTGAAATCATCAAGTATGACTTTATTTTACAATTATTCTGTATGAATACATGTATTTACATATATACATTATACTCCTGTGTAAGCATCTCTCTCTCTCTCTCTCTCTCTCTCTCTCTCTCTCTCTCTCTCTCTCTCTCTCTCTCTCTCTCTCTCTCTCTCTCTCTCTCTCTCTCTCTCTCTCTCTCTCTCTCTCTCTCTCTCTCTCTCTCTCAGGAGTACAATAACAGGAGTTAAATTTGCAAAGTGTAATGAAGGATCATATGGTATACCGTCTAGAAATGAGGTCAGATTGGTATTGATTGAGTGTCAAGGAGACATAACAGCTGCAAAGAAACTCTGTGTGAAAAATAGGAAGAAAAAGGTAAAAACTACACGTACTACTGAATGTTAACTTTGTATTGCATGTACACATTTACTACTACTTCTAGTACTCTAATCCTCTTTTCATTTCTTCCTCCAGATTGATGAACTCTTTAAAAAGATTGATGGGCGGTTTCAAGTCTCATGGGATGATGCTGTACAGGCACTATCAGAGACCGAGCTTGATGTAGACAAAGCCTATTACACTGTCCAGTGCTACGGGCTCCAGGAACTCTACCAGTACCTGACGAGTGACTTTAGTAAGATGATCAAGGGAGGAAAGACTGAGATGGAGTACTTAAAGGGCCTCATCATTGAGAGAATGAAAGAGAAGGACTCTGAAGATGTGTACAATGTAAGTCTGTATACACGTACATGTATATGTATATCTGGTACATGTACATGTACATGTACATGTATGTAATGTTTGGCATAAACGTACTGTACATGCATGTGTGTCCATGTACTGATGTATTGTGCATTCCTAGTACATTATGTATTCGGACAGCTTCAGCAATCAATGGCATCCATTGAAGTTTGAGTAGCTCAGTGGTTAGATGTACAATGTATGCATGTGGTTTAGAAAGAGGCTTTAGTTGGACTTCTCTCTCTCTGTCTTGTGGAGGAGAGAGAGAGGGGGGAGGGAGGGAGGTTGGATGACTATTGTTTTGGGAGTAGTCAAACCGATCATTTTGGACTAGTTACTGTGGTCACTGAGTGTATTAGTCCTGGTTTTTAGAGTTGGTTGCTTGGTTAGCTCCGTAGAGACACCTTGTGTGGTGGTTTCATGTGATATTATGCTTCAGTGAACATTCCATGTATTATAAGATTGTACAAATGGATACCATACACATGTACATGTACATTGTATGTAGGTTCATATTGTACATGTATGACTTCACTTCATGTATTACTTTTATATTTTTATATGCTCACGGCTGTTTCTTGCTTTGTGTTTGTTAATGTCATTTTTGCTTTTAAAGAAAGATTTTCTACACAGCCAATAATATTTTTTCTTAATTTTCTGTCTCTCTCTCTATCCCAGTCTTGTCTTCGTATGGTGATGTCTGAATTTAGACTAGGTACAATGGAAAAGGCTGAGATTCTTGTAACTTTGCTGACAGAGAAGAGTGAATACCCTCTTGCCTACTACATTGATGCCACTCGGTATAATGAAGACTTGGAAACTGCTCGTAGTTTCCTCAACCAGCCTTGTACAATATGCTATGATGAATTTCCAATGGATGAAGTAAGAACAACTGATGATTTTAGTGTATGATAATGAATGTAAAGTTGTTTCATTTACATTATAAGCAAAATTTTATTTATTATTTTTATCATTTTGTGTACACATACATTTATACACTGGTATTTTACTGTGCATGTAAGGCTTTTGTTATACATTCGCATGTACACATTATGTGTATCTTTTTAGATGGTGTGCATGCCGGCTTGTGGTGAGTCACTATGTAAAGACTGCTTCAAGGGACACTTTTCAATTGCAATCAAAGAGAAAAGTGTTAAACATTTCAATTGTCCCATTTGTGGACTACCAGATGTAGGCAACAATGATCAGACACTAGAGATGAATCTTCAGCTCTTCGTGGCTATGGTAAAACAAATGGCATTGTGTCTTAGAAGTCTTACATGTATATTCATTTCAGGTAAAGCAAAATCTTGATTCTGCTGATTATGACTTATGTCAGAAAAAATTGGCTGATTTTAATCTTTCAAAAGAACCTGGATTTGTTTGGTGTACTCATGAAGTAAGCCACTAGCATTATGTATGTGTACATGTACATATGCTTTACATTTGTCTGTGTTGTTATGAAATATACACAATAAGTGTTTATCAAGTCAATTTCCTTACACCATATTGAGTCCTCCTCCCTTCCTAACAGTGTGAGAGAGGGTGTGTGTGTGTACACATTCAATGACTATCTAACCAATCTACAGTGTTTACTTTCTGTCTAGCAAATGTTTATTTTACTAACATGTGTACTTGTGTTTGGGTGTGTGTCTTCACCTAATCCTTCTCTCTTTCCTCTCCTCTTCTAGGGCTGTGGGGCTGGTTTTATTAATGATTTTAGGGATCGTAAGAAAGTGGAGTGTCCTAACTGTAAACGTCTAATGTGCTTCTTATGCAAGAAGAAGGTATTACTGATTATAATGCATGTACATGTACATTGAATTACACAATTGAATTCCTTTATCTTTCCAGTGGGAAGATCAGCACGAAGGCTTATCTTGTGATCAGTTTGCTCAATGGAAAGCTGATAATGATCCTGAAGCACAGAAAGCTGGTCTAGCAGCCATACTTAAAGAAAATGGAATCTGTGAGTACATCTAAAGCTACTATAGCCTACTAAATTTATATAGAAAAGGAGAGAGGGGTAATATACTTGTATATACGTCTGTCTTGGTTTATTTTTTAGCATGTCCTGGCTGCAAAGCTCGCTATGATCTGGCTAGAGGAGGATGTATGCACTTTCACTGCACGCAGTGTCCTCATGAGTTCTGCAGTGGATGTAATAATGAGTATCACAAGACTGCTGATGTAAGGAAAGGAGAAGGAGAGAGGGAGAGATGAGAGATGGGGAGTGGTAAAGGGGAATGGTAATATTTGCTGGAACTCCTCAGAGTTCACATGCTAAAGTTGTTATTAAAAATAATTCTAGTTGCTTATTAATGTATTTATAATTTAAATATTGGCTAAGGGAAAGAAATGATTGAAAGTGCATGCACTCTGTCTGTCATGAAATGAGGGAAAGAGAACAACAATACAGGAAGAAAATAGAAGGAAATAAAGATTTTATAAATTTATTGGCACACGCTTAACGTTATGAAAAGGAAGTGGGTGTATTCCATTATTAGCAGTTATAATTTCCTTAAGAAAGTAGGGAAAAGGAAAAGATTCACTATGCATTTCTAGTTACTATTAATAATTTATTATTGTGCAGTTACTGATATATAGTAGGTGTGTTGTTATTATTAATTTATTTTTGTGTAATTATTATGTAGGCGTGTGGTCGTCAATATTGTAAGACAGGCTCCAGTAAGCCATTGGGTCTACATGCTCACCATCCTCGTGACTGCCTCTTTTATCTGAGGGATTTCCCTGTTGATCAGTTGCAAAAACTACTAAATGACAATAATGTTAAATATGATACAAGTGAGTGATGGATCAGAAAGTAATTGCACTAAAATACTTGTGCTAAAATAAGGCTCTTTAATTTTCAGCTAGCCTAATACATTGTCTGATAAGTTTCTTATTATGCCATAATTTAGAAAAATAGTCATAACTGTAAAATAACAGTGATGTACCACGACTCCGTGAGCGCCAATAGAATTTTCACCTTTTAGTGAGCAGAGATATGACTTATACATACTACTAGAAATCATTATGTCATTTTTGGTGAACATTATTTGGCTAAGATACATGTACATGTACGTGTTTTCTTGAGCTTACAACTATCTTTGTCTTTGTTTTTTGTACCTACAAATTTGCCCAAAAATGACGAAAAGAGAATTATTCTTTTTTACATGGCCTTGGCCTTAGCTTTGGTCTCAAGCCAAGTTTTGTCAAAAATGGCTAGGAGAGAATTCTGCATTTTAATAATTTTTTCTGATACATATACATGTCCTTATGCTGTGTATCAAGTTTGAGCTGATTCTGATCAAATTTGGATTTTTAATGAATTTTTTAAGTTGTTCAAGAATCAGGCCAACCTTTAGACCTTTGGTCTTTTGTCAAAAAATGGCCAGGAGAAAATTCTCAATTTCATAATTTTTCTGGCACATATACATGCTCTTATGGCTTATGCTGTGTTTCAACTTTGAGCTAATTCTGATTAAAGCTGGAATTTTTTAAGTTGCTTAAAAATTTAACCAATGACCAAAGACTATTAATAAATAACCTTTGGTCATTGGCCAAATTTCAACTAAGATATAGGTTTGTTTAAACTCAGCACTATATTACTTTTAGACCCACCAGAAACTCAAGTGGCAGCTACAAAAGAAATGAAAGAGAAAGGCACTCCTCTGGTACCTGTTGATAAACCTGAAGCACCTGGACCTGATGGAGAACAAGGAGATATACCAAAGCCTCCAGTCCATGTTATTGATGGCGAAGAGATTGTACTCGTCTGTCAGGTCATGTTGCAGAAGGAAACACCTGATGGCCTCAAAGATGAAGAATGTTTGAGATCTGCCCCTGTTGGCATGGCTGGCCTCTGCGAGTGAGTTACCGTGTCCCAGCAGCTTATGCTAGCCCTCATTTGGAATTTATCTATTTTTCCTTTATTGCAGGGTCCATTATAAGGAATATTTGGTTAATAAGATTAACAAAGAAGGATTGGACCCTGTTGAGATGTATGGTATACATCAGGTGAAGCTGATTTTAAGGAGAGAAGAGCTAGAAGTTCCTGAGGAAGAAGATGATGAAGGCGAAGAGCAATACAAAGGAAAATTGATTGAGGTAGGACATTAGATCTACTGAGTAGCAGCCAATGTGAATTTGGCAAGGAGGGGCTGGCGTGGGGGAGTAGTTTTTTGTTGGAAGCAACTAATTTTTGTTTTTGTTTTTTTAGATTATTAAGGAAAAGATTCCAATTGTTAAGAAAAATCAGGACCAAGCTGCTCAGTAGTTTTATGACTTTATAATGTTTGGTATAATAATAATTAATAATTTGTGTGTAGCTTTATTTTGTGAGTGGGCGTTGATTTGGAGCAAACGTAACATGACGTAGCTAACAAAAAGAGGCCGAGCCCGGGGCGTGCGAGTATTATTATCTTTTGAAAAGTTAAGCCCTTTCAAGAAGCACAGAGGTGCCATGAAGCGTTCTTCTTCCCCAGTTAGTTTAAGCAGTAGCAGGACGTCTCTCTCTTCAGTAGAGTCTAGAAGTGGTTCGTGGGTCAAGTATCTACCCCCAGACGCCTCCTCTCCTCAATGCGTACCAAACTTGAGCTGGAGTTGCTTGAGAAACTTTCTATTCCCCGTAGAGGCTCTCTTCCTTCTAGGGATGTTCGTGTATTTTTATTTTAGTATATCTTATCGACAGTATATATTTCAGCACATTGCCCGTGACAGTACTGATAGGATTAATGAAACTGAAACTTCTATTTGTCTCAATCAGACTTACATCACTGATTTGACTAATTCAACAACATTTGTTGCCATCCAATCTCATGTTAATCTCATCAGCATGGAGACCGAGATAATATATTTAGTGCTTTCCGGCATTGTTTCTCTTCTATTAGGATCAGTATCTGATGTGGTCGGGAGGAAACCAGTTTTTGTAATTGTATTTGCTGGAATGATATTAACATCCATCTCTCAGATCTTCATAGTTTATTTTGATGCCCCTCCACGCCTCTATTTGATTCCGGCTTTCCTTTTTGGTATTTCTGGTGGTCATGCTGCCCTCATTGGTCTTGTTTTTGCTTCCGTCTCTGACATGACTGCTTCAAAGAAATGGCTCACATTTCGAATGGGTATAGTGGAGGCTGCCCTCACGTTAGCACAAGGCACTAGTGCACCTGCTCTTAACGAGTGGATACAGAACAGTGGGTGCAATTTCCGTCCAACTGTCTGGCTAATGCTCTCAATCACTGTTCTTGCAATGTTCTTCCTTATTCCATTTCCCGAGTCTAAGGCAAAGGATCCCGCAGATAAGGATCATTCCAATTGGGACAGGTTTTCCAGGATTTTTAGTGGATTTAAAGTATTCTTGCAACCATCAAGTATTGGATATAGCAAGTGGTGGAGGTTATGCTGTGTACTTTGTGTTGTTGTACTGGAGATTATTACTCTCATTGGACTGGATCAAGTATTAGAGTATTTCCTTCACAATGAGCCACTCCAATGGGGCTATACAAGAATTGGATACTATAAAGCCATTGCAGCTTTTTCCAGAGGTGCCTGTCTTCTTTTCCTTCTCCCGATATTAATTATATTAAAGTTCTCCAACCTTGTCATATGTCTCATTGCTTGCGTCTTTGCTGTAGTGACTAGCTGCATGATTGCAACAGTAAGGGCTAACTGGGAAATGTATGTTGGTAAGTGACATCCTGTACTTGAAATTAAACTTTACATTTTTATTAGCTGGAGTATTTGGAGGGGTTTCTTTTATCACTTTTCCTGCCATACGCTCAATTTTAACGGAATTAGTTCCTTCGCAAAACTTAGGTATTCTAGTCTTGATTATTGTTACAAATGGCATTAAATTTTTTATCGTATTTCAGGTGCAGTATTTTCCATCACAGCCTCTCTTCAGACATTAATATCAATTGGATCAACAGTGCTTTATAACGAGGTCTATCATCCACAGGCAAATATTAAAGGACACACTTATCATGCTGGCACTATGTTTTGGATTGCTGCTGGGTTTTGGGGAGCTACCATTCCAATACTACTGTAAATTATTGTGTTATAACATTTTGAATTAAATTTTATTCAAAATAGGCTGCTCCTTCTATGCAGACCTAGGAAAAGCCTCCGAAATGCAGAAAAGAGAGGATTATTAGAAGAAAGTGAAAGAACGTCCGATTACAGTTCATTAGCATATTCAGTGAATAATGGTTGATATTATTTTCAAATTTTTAACTTTTGTGTGTTTTTGATGTGGAATTTTTACAATATAAAAGCACCACCCACTTGTGTATGTAAACTGCAAAGTCACGAGGAGATAATTAATGCAGGGAGCCCCACCCTCGTTTGACAAAGGGCCTAGGGATGGAGGGGAAAGGATCTCTAGTCAGTTCTGATACAGTGAAGCTTGCTCTTTCTGACAAACAAGGAGATGCCATGGCCACTTGGACTAAGTGGAGAGGCCGTTTGTTTATCATAGAGATATACATGTCTCTTTTTATTCTCCAGTTCTTGACATCGAGTCAGCTAATACAGCAAAACATATTCCAAAAGTTTGCTCGTGAGACTCTCTCAGAAACACATAACTACACCGCACCCAACCACTCCATCTGTCTAAAGCAAGACTACATCGTGAGTGCTACTGGTAACAATGATTCCATCATAGAGATACAGAAGAGAGCCAATAATTTGGCTATGTATCTTGAGGTCATTGGTCTGTGTGCATCTGGTGTCATGGCTCTGTTTTATGGTTCATTGTCAGATATCATTGGTCGAAAGCCTATTCTAACAGTGGCGTTGATTGGGATGACAATAATGTGTGCTATACAATTTGCTGTCATTGAGTTTGATCTCAATAACTATAGTATATGGCTAATAGTTGCTGCTGGTATAAACGGATTTCTTGGAGGGACAGCAACAATGTTAGGCGTCTCCTTTGCCTCTGTCAGTGATGTTACTTCAAGAAAATGGCGAACACTACGTCTGGGTACAACTGAGTCTAGTATAGGCTTTGGTAAAGCAGCAAGTTATACAGTAGTCTATTATTGGATCAACAGTAATGGCTGTGATTTTAAAGGTCCAGCATACACCCTAATTGGAATCGTACCTTTAACATTCATTTACTTGATATTACTACCAGAATCACTGCCACCAAAAGAAAGGAGACAAAACGGAGGAGGCTTTAAGAAAATTGCTAATGGCATCAAAGTATTTATTGATCCTAGCAGGACAGGTCTCTCAAAGTGGTGGAGAGTATGGGACTGTGTTGCAATAATTTCCATTGAATGTCTCTGTGTTATTGGGGTATATCAAGTTATCAACTATTTCTTGCACAATGAGCCACTTCAATGGTCTTATGAACTCATTGGCATCTATGGCGTTGTAACTGCCCTTTCTACCGTTGTTACTTTAGTGATCGTTCTTCCTTTGATGATAGCTCTACCTATTCCTAGGCAGTATATGAATCCTTCATTCATACTGCTTGCATCTGTGATTGCCGTTGTCACTAACATCATGATGGCTACGGTTAAACATGGTCAAGATTGGGAAATGTTCCTTGGTAAGTGGTCAACATTATATAAAGTATTCAAAACAATTTTTATTGTTTATAATTTATTAGCTGGAACAGTTCAGACTTTACAAATGATTGCATTCCCATCAGTAAGGGCTATACTATCAGGTCTTGTAGATGCTGAAGATTATGGTTAGTTTGCTTAGTCAGTTTATGCTCTCATATACTCACTCTATAGGAGCTGTTTTATCTATTACTGCCTCAATACAAATGTTTGGATCGGCTGGTTCAACCGTTCTTTTTAATGAGATCTATCGTCCAGAGGCTGAAGTGAATGGACATCATTACAATGCTGGGATAATCTTTTGGATCACGGCTGGTTTTTGGGCTTCGTTGATACCACTCATCCTGTAAGGACATTGATTTTATCATTTTTATAATCATTGCTGTTTCTGTTTTGCACATTTAGGCTGTTATTTAAGAAGCAAGGTGAAACTAAAACCGAAAGCGTAAAATTATTGACAGGGTCACAAGATCAATACCATACCATACAATAAACTAAGATAAACTATACTAGATTATTTTGCTATTCTATTTAATTTATTGTGTGCATTATCTCTTTTATTAAACCTTTTGCTTAATTTTGATCTAAGATATCTAGATATTCCTTAAGGCGGAGCTGTTTAAAACAGCTTGCTTGAATAGATGGATGGTGACTCAATCTCAGAGAAGGTAAAGGTGAAATTAACTGGAGTTGCTTCTTCTAGTGAAATTAAAAAATAAAATGGCAGTAAATGAAACTCACAACACTCAACTGCTTGACATGCATGGAATTCCGGAACATTATTTTGTGGGTGTGGCTGAGTCTCCGGCGCGCGCGGCTATAAATACTCATTTACTCCTATCATAGATTGTATTACTAAGTAACAGGGATTGGAAACTGATGACGTCACACGGACAGACTCTGTAATGGTAGGAAAGCAATGGAAGGACTACACAAGCTCTTCTCCTAGTCTCCAACTGTATTAATTTGAATTTTATTTACTATCGATGATGAACAGATAGGTCTTGGGAGTTCATGACTGTTCTTTGTGACGGTTAAGCATAGTTTTGTTGACAGAATCTTCGCCGCCTCTCGCGGCCCATGTTATCATTCAAATTGCCTTTGTGATGGCACAAATTAACGAATACAGCTATTATTTTTCCAAAGTGCCGTCTGTGGCTTATATAATAAGCTAAAGGCATGTGAAAAACCCTGATCTTTGTTACAGTTTTTGTCCTTTATCCTAATTTTACTTACTTTTTGTGATATAGGTTGAACAGATACGCCTCTAAAAACAGACATTTTGGGATCTTATGATCTGTATGAAGCACTAGTGATAATGAAAGTGTTTTAGTGGCACGTAGCTTTACTTGATGCATGTTTTTTATATTGACACTCTCTCAGTTTTAGTTACCCTTAGCAAGTTATAGGTTGAATAGATTTCACACCTATTACGCATGGTAAAAAAGCATGCTTTTTCTCATTTTTCTTCAAAATAAAGTGCTGTATTACAGCTTTAACAGTTTCTGATAAGTAAGCAAACCTTCAGCAACAATATAAGCTATATAACTGCCCTGGATCTGGCTTCAAGCTACACTTAATCCAGTAGTCCACTTAGTCATATTGCTCTTGTCTCAATGAGCCGGGGAAGGGGCAGAGTCTTACAAGGTTCGTCCGCACCTGCTTTCATTAATTTGAATGAGATCACGTGATCTGTTTCCTATCCCTGTTACTTAGTAATACAATCTATGCTCCTATGTTTACTCTAATATCTATGCGCGGGCACAAAACATTATTTTAGTTACGAATTCAATGGCGGCTAAACCTAAAGGAGCTAAAGGAAAAGGAGCCAAAGAAGCTAAAGCTAGTCAAAGCTTGTGGGAGATGTGCCAGGAGGTAAATGTCTTTTATTTAGTTCTTCTCGTGTCAGTTTACACATGCTGCTCACTAGTTTGAAGTTGAGAGTGAGATGATGGAAACGCGGCCTGTTCGCTGTAAGAAGGAGCAATCCGGCGTTGTTACTAAGCCCCAATTTGCGAGATACTTGGAGGACTACTTGAAGAAAGAGCTAGCGTTTACAGGCGCCCCTCCACGCGGACCAAGCTTGGTGAGACTCCAAGTAAGTGATTGGTAGTTACACATTGCATTATGATGTACTCTGCACAGGCTTACAGGGAAGTATTTGAATGCTTGGTAGACAAGTTCACTACTTACAAGCCATTGCTCGCTTCCATTAAACTGGAGTATGATCGATTCATTGATAATCAGGAAAAAAAGATCAGGGAGCTGCACCCATTACAGGTGCAAGGAATATGCAGATTAGACTTTCTGCAAGTGTCATAATTGTACCAGTCTGCATGCAATTACACTTTTTTAGTTTTAAAATACTTAGACAACTCAAATAATTGGTAATTATATATTTACTATAGACCAAGCTACTCTCAACAAAGGAGGGGTATGAAAAAAAAATCATAGCATTGAAAGAAAATGACAAGAAACGTGAGCTGCATTTTAAATCTACCGTAATACATTTAATTATCCTTATACATGTACTTGTACAGAGGATGATAAGGAGAAGCAGCGGGGTCGCCAGTTGCAAAAAGAGATTGACAGATTAAAGGAAAGAGGAACCTCTTATAAACTACAGATAGAAAAAGTAAGTAAAAAATAAAATCCATTCAATTCTATTAATTATGAATTGATGATGTTATTATTACTATGACACAGTGTCTTTTAAATGCATTGAAAATAATATCCTTCTTATACTGTATGTGTAGCTAAAAGAGGAGGTAGCTGATCTATATGAGAAATACCGTTTTGAGGCTGATGCAAGGTAAAGCACAGCTATGTACTTGGTGATGTTATTCAAATTGTTCCATTTTCATAGGAAACTTCTGATTGCAGACTACAATGAGTTGAAAATTAGCGGACAAAACGATGATCAACAAGATGAAGAAGTAGTCATAGAAAAGGAAGACCCGGTTATTTTGAAATTGAAACTAGTGTATGTAAAAATGCTTCATACAATAATGTAATATTTTTGTATAAAGACGTGCCAAGGAGGAACTTCATATTGCCAAAAAGCACCTTAATGAAGTAATGGCTGATTATGGTGGTGATGTTGTTCCAAAGGAAGAATATGAATTGATTGAAAGTTCCTACAGAGTAAGATAATGATTATTTGCAATGATGTATGTGTGTACATGTACATTTTATATTGTAGAAGGCAGAGAGTGAGCTTGATACAAAGAAGGCTCAATGTGCTAGTGCAATCGAAGAATATAAGTAAGCACTAGAGAGAGGACAACGGGACACGACTTAATATTATTTTAAACTTTTTCTTTGATGTTATTGTTAATGATCAAATGCTGGGAAGCTTCAAAGAAATACCACAACTTGTCAACTATGCCTCCATGTTTAAACATCAAAGGAGGTGTTTATTCGTTATTTCTTCTAGTTCTTCTACTATGCACACTTGCAATTGACCAATGAAATTGCAGTATTGTGGGTCATATTAACCTAATCTAGCTCATTAAATTAAATGGTACTACGCCCTATAATCAGTCCCGATTCTTCACTTGCCTACCCTGTTACTGTTAAGTATGTTGTGAGTGTGTCAACTGTGGTCTTTTTATCAGCAGCTGGTAGTTGTTTTTCAAATGCCGTGGTAGAAGTATACGTTATACACCTCAGTATCTGTTTCTATGGCATTTATTAACCTCAAACTTGACAAATGGACTAATAAGAGCATAAGCGTAGAGCACCAAACTGCCAATCAATTAATTATTTAACGAGATAGATTTATATTTTTACGAGCTAGGTTAATATGAAAAATAATTGACCTCCAATACTGCAATCTGATTGGTCAATCACAAGGTGGCATGGTAGAATTATAGACAATATGCATAGAGCACTGTTTAATTTAATGAGCTAGGTTTATAATTTTGTATAATCTATACTCTTATGCTCATGATTATAGTTTGTTGTTGATCATGTATAAAGAGTTGGAAAGGAGGGGTAAGTCAATGGAAGAGCTGGAACGAATCAAACAGTCTGCTACACCAAGGTCCAGAGAAGTGGGCAGAGATAAGTGATGGTTGCTCTAGTGATGAACTGGTTGATGTCCTGTTAGCACAACTTGCCGGAGTAGATATTAACGATATGCTGAAACGTGAACCATTCCATGGACAGGTAGTGATAGAACAATTTGTCTTTATAATGATCATTATGCTGTATAATTTGTATCTTATTATGCTGCATAGATGAAAAATGGTACATGTATTTGTATAGGGTACTAGCGAGAGTGTCCCTAAATACCTCCAGTGGGAAGGAGAGGTTATCAATAAACGCATCAAGAGAGCCGAGTTGGAGGACATGTTGTCAGGATTCGGGGAGCACTGGCTATTAAAGATATCAAAAGGGGATGCCACCACCAATGACAGCCTTGACGAAGTGCTGTATCAATATCTGCTGGCACGCAATGAAGGAGTGGTGTATAGTGCTATAGAGAATGGGTACAATTTAAAGGATGCCTGTGATAGGTTTCAGCATTTACTCCATGT
>NW_003546272.1:92952-150439 GCF_000090795.2 Amphimedon queenslandica | reverse complement strand
CAAAATAAATATAAAGTAATCATAGTTATGGAAAAACCAATGCCAAATGAAGCATAGAACATACTCACCATTAATCCTCTCACATATATAGGAGCTTGTGCTATTGTAAACTCAATTGAGGCTGTGGCAGTGAGAGCATAAGATATTCCCAATAGCACCTGTGGTAGCACTAATGCATAATCGTTGTTGTTTGGAAAATTATAGACGTGTGGATTATGAGAGAATGCAATCAGAAGTGTACGTAATAGTTCAGAGGCAAAGGCCAGTAATAAGCCAATCCACGTCAGTATGAGTAGTCTGGGAATGAACTTGTGGAAATGTGTTCTGATGACATGCAACCAGTTCAAGCTCTTTGTCTCTTTGGCCTCACATTGTGCTGTGAATTGCAAGTCACTGTCATTGAGTTCCAGCTTAACATGTACATACTAATAGCAGCTGCTGAGATTAACGGGTGCTTTGGAGGGTTAACATCTATCCTCGGGGTCTCCTTTGCTGCCGTTAGTGATGTTACTCCAAAAAAATGGTGGATGCTACTCATGAGTACAACAGAATTTAGCCATTGGTTTTGATAAGATGTCAAGCTACCTCATTGTTTATTATCGGACTAACTATAACGGTTGTGATTTCAAGTATCCAGCATATTCATTGCTTTGGGTTGCAGTTGTAGCATTCGTATACCTAATGTGTCTACCAGAATCATTGCCACATAAAGAGAAAAGGAAAGATTGGGGCTTTAAACGGCCTGCTAATGGTGCCTACATTTTTAAAATCCAAGATTCCCTAATTGGTTAATCTGTGTAGCAGTAATGAGCATACAAGGTTTCTGTGCTGTTGGAATAGGTCAAATTATTAACTACTACTCGCATAACAAACCACTGGAGTGGACTTATGACTTTATTGGTATTTATGGACTACTGATTGCTCCCTGCTGTATCTCACATTGCTACTCTACCATTTTTAATGGAACTGCCTATTCCCCAGAACCCATTCTAAATCCTTTCATCATAGTTTTTGCTGCTTTAGTTGCTATTGGTACTAATGCGATGATGGAAACAGTTAAAACAGATTGGGAAATGTTTGTAGGTAAGTGCCAATTCATATGTCATGTAGAAGTTTTGAGTTGATTCTGCCAAATTACACCAAAAATGACTACAAGAAAAATTTATATTTCTATAATTTTCTCTGATATGTATACAGGTTTTTATGTTGTGCAGAAAGTTTGAGCTGATTTCAGTCAAGATTGGATTTTTTATGAATTTTTAAAGTTGCTCAAAAATTGGGCCAAAGTCCCTGTACTATAGTACAGGGTACTTGGCCAAATTTCACCAAAATTGACTAGGAGAGAATTCTTCATTTTTATAATTTTATCTGATACGTATACATGTTCTTATGCTGTGTAACAAGTTTGAGCTGATTCCGATTAAAATTGGATTTTTTATGAATTCTTATAGTTGCTCAAAAATTGGGCCAAAGTCCCTTTACTATAGTACAGGGACTTTGGCCAAATTTCATCAAAAATGACTAAGAAAAAATTTCCATTTTTATAAATTTTTTTGGTGCATATACATGTTTTTATGCTGTGTAGCAAGTTTGAACTGATTCCGATCAAATTTAGATTTTTTATGAATTTTTAAGTTACTCAAAAATGGGGCCAATATAGTACAAGGACTTTGGCAAAAATTTTTCCAAAAATGGCTAACAGAAAATTTTTCATTTTTGTAATTTTTTCCTCTATTTACATGTCCTTATGTTGCATAAAAATTTTGAGCTAATTTTGATCAAGATTGGATTTTTTTGATTTCAAAGTTGCTCAAAAATTGGGTCAAAGTCCCTGTACTATAGCCTTTGGCCAAATTTCACCAAAAATGACTAGGAGAGAATTTTTTCATTTTTATAATTTTCTAATTTATTATAAAAAATTAGTTGATAAGTTTTATTTTTATATTTAGCTGGTATTGTTCAAAGTTTACAACAGCTTGGATTTCCAGCATCAAACAGTATATTGTAAGGTCTTGTGGAATCTGAAGACTACGGTTAGTGTTTTTAAATTTTAGATTACAATGAATTTCTTAATCCCAGGAGTTGTTCTAACTGTTACCGCCTCAATATAAATGTTTGCATCAGTTGCTTCAGCTGTTTTTTTTAAATGAGATCTATCATCCAGAGGCTAAAGTGAATGGATGTAATTAAAATGCTGGGATAATGTTTTGGATCTCTGCTGGTTGCTGGGGAGTGATTATACCACTTGTTATGTAGGACAATAATGTGTGCTATCAAGAGTACATAATGTACTCTTGGTGCTATACAACTGTTCTTTATAATGAGATGTATTGTTCAGAAGCTGAAACAATGCTGGGATAATGTTTTGGATTACTCCTGGTCTATGGGCTGCACTGATGCCACTTATTCTGTAAGCTAGATCTAGTGTTATTTTATGCTTTTAATCCTGCATGAACATTGCGTGTGTGAAATAGATTATGTTTTGCTTTATTTATAGATTAATGTTCATTGACAAAAGAGAAAGGAGAAAGTCAGGACCTTGATTAGCAGTGCCAAACATTACAAAGCAACAAACTAATGTTTATAGATGTGTCATCACCACCACCTTTTATCAGCAGTTGTGGGACTACAATAATAACTGACACTTGCACATTCTTAGCATGACCCAACCCAAAGAAATGAATCAAGAAGAAGAGTTTAGTGGAGAGGATTTTGAATGGGAAGAAGAATCTCCTTTCACTTATTCTGATCGTTATTTAGAAAATGATCCTGCTACACCAAAGCAAGTGGGCTTATGGAAGCGGTCACTTAAGTGGAGAAGGCGCATTTTTGTAATTGAGATTTTTATGGTGTTCTCTCAATTGCTCTACCTATATTCCACTCAGATAGTTCAGCAGTACATATTCCAGACTCTAGCTTGTGAGGCTCTCTCAAATACACCTAACTACACTGCACCCAATGAGTCCATCTGTCTAGATCAAGACTACATTGTGAGTGCTACTGGTAACAATGATTCTATCATAGAGATACAACAGAAAACTAATACCTTGAATATGTATATTGCAATCATTGGGTTGGTTTCATCGGCAGTGTTGTCTCTTATATATGGTTCATTGTCTGATATATTTGGTCGAAAGCCATTTTTAATCCTTTGCTTTTCAGGCCTTTGTCTCTCAAGTGCTTTACAGGTTGCAGTTATTGAGTTAGATCTCAATATGAACGTATATTTATTGATAGCGTCTGCTCTTAATGGGCTCACTGGAGGAGGAGCAACTACAATTGGAGTCGCTTATGCTTCCATTGCTGATGTTACAACAAAAAAATGGCGAACACTAAGACTAGGAACAACAGGATCAGCGTTTGGTTTCAGCAAAGCATTGAGCTACCTGTTAGCTTATTATTGGATCAATAATAACGGGTGTGATTTCAAAGGTCCAGCATACTTAATGCTTGCCATTGGCTTTGTTGGTCTTACTTATATAATATTAATACCTGAGTCACTGCCACGATCTAAAGAAGAAAGGAAGGAGGGAGGTTTTAAGAAACTTGCAGATGGATTCAAAACTTTTTTTATTCCTAGGAGAATAGGGTTTTCAAAGTGGTGGAGGGTATGGGTTTGTGTGATAGTTATTTGTGTAGAGTTTCTTTGTGCTGTTGGAATAGATGAAATCATGAGCTATTTCCTACACAACAAACCACTCGAGTGGTCCTATGGCCTCATTGGTATCTATGGACTAGTGACATCTATTACTCAGTGTCTTGCTTTGATTGTTGTTCTACCGCTCCTGATAGCAATACCTATCCCTGAGGCATATTCCAATCCTTTCATTATACTCTTGGCATCAGTGATTGCTATTACCACTAACATCTTGATGGCTACTATCAAATATGATTGGGAAATGTTTTTAGGTAACTCTACACATTATATTGCACTGTCATGATTACGATTTAGCTTGATTTTTTTATTGATAGCTGGGATAATTCAAACTTTACAACAGGTGGCATTTCCAGTTGGGAGAACTATAATATTTGGTCTAATTAAACCTGAAGATTATGGTCAGTCCTCAAAAGTATTTATTTGTTTTAAATATGAATGCAGGGGCTGTTCAATCTTTAACTACATCCCTACAACTGCTCACATCAGTTGGTTCAACTGTACTATTCAACAAGGTCTATCATCCAGAGGCTGAAGTGAATGGACATCATTACAATGCTGGGATAGTTTTTTGGATCACTGCTGGTTTTTGGGCTGCACTCATTCCACTCATCTTGTAAGGAATATATATGCACTGGTGTATTATAAGTTTATTCTATCTTAGGTTACTATTCAAGAAAGTTAGGTCTAACGATAGTAACAGCAGGTCTAGTGCACCAAATACATTCAAATTTGAACAGATGAACTTAGAGAGTGAAACATAAAATTTCTTATTTATTAAAAAAATAATTCTAGCTAGTCTGCATGATGAGACATGGTATTTAAGCAAATTCTATGATTTAAGAGTCATTAATTATTATTATTATTATAGATTATTAGATAATAACCCAGCCTTCAGCCACTCCTGTTGGGTGACAACTGCAAATTCTGGTTATGGAGTCTGAGACTTCTCCTAACTCAAAGCTTCTTGTACATCCTTTATGTGAGAATAAAGATGGAGATGATACTTCAGAGGAGAGTCGCTGGGCTAAATGGAGAAGACGTATTTTTGTAATTGAGATTTTTATGGTGTTCTCTCAATTGCTCTACTTATATTCCACTCAGATAGTCCAGCAGTACATATTCCAGACTCTAGCTCGCGAGGCTCTCTCAAATACACCTAACTACACCGCACCCAATGAGTCTATCTGTCTAGATCAAGACCACATTGTGAGTGCTACTGGTAACAATGATTCCATCATACAAATACAGCAGAAAGCTAACACCTTGGGTATATATATTGAGGTCATTGCATTGGTTTCATCAGCAATATTGTCTGTTATATACGGTTCCTTATCTGATATTGTTGGCCGAAAACCAATTTTAGTTCTTTGCCTCTCAGGACTCTTTCTCTCAAGTGCTTTACAGGTTGCAGTTATTGAGTTTGATCTCAATATGAACGTATATTTATTGATAGCGTCTGCTCTTAATGGGCTCACTGGAGGAGGAGCAACTACAATTGGAGTTGCTTATGCTTCTATTGCTGATGTAACAACAAAAAAATGGCGAACACTAAGACTGGGAACAACAGGATCAGCGTTTGGTTTCAGCAAAGCATTGAGCTACCTGTTAGCTTATTATTGGATCAATGATAATGGGTGTTATTTCAAAGGTCCAGCATACTTAATGCTTGCCATTGGTTTTGTTGGAATTTCATACACACTTCTAGTTCCAGAGTCACTACCTCCAAAAGAAAAAAGGAAGGAGGGAGGTTTTAAGAAACTTGCAGATGGCTTCAAAGTCTTCTTCATCCCTAGCAGATCTGGGTTCTCCAAATGGTGGAGGATATGGGTTTGCGTGATAGTCATTTGCATAGAGTTTCTATGTGTTATTGGAATAACTCAAGTCTTGAACTACTTCCTACACAACAAACCACTAGAGTGGTCTTACGACTTTATTGGTATTTATGGTTCTGTAACTTCTATTACTCAGTGTCTTGCTTTGATTGTTGTTCTACCACTCCTGATAGCAATACCTATTCCTGAGGCGTATTCCAATCCTTTCATTATACTGTTTGCTGTAGTGATTGCTATTACCACTAATGTTATGATGGCCACTCTCAGAACTACTTGGGAGATATTTCTAGGTAAGACTGCTATGCCATAATAATTATTGCAAAATAATTCTTCTTTGATAGCTGGAACAGTTCAAACTTTACAACAAGTTGCATTTCCAGCAGGGAGAGCTATATTGGCTGGTCTCGTTAAACCTGAGGATTTTGGTTAGTTCAAATTTGCCTGCATATACCATACCTTTAATCACGTACACTTTTGTTAAATGCATGCAGGAGCTGTTCAAACTTTGGCTACATCCCTACAACTGCTCACATCAGTTGGTTCAACTGTACTATTCAACAAGGTTTATCATCCAGAGGCTGAAGTGAATGGACATCATTACAATGCTGGGATAGTTTTTTGGATCACTGCTGGTTTTTGGGCTGCACTCATTCCACTCATCTTGTAAGGAATATATATTAATATCTTAGTTGTACATGTTGGTCATCCCTAATCATGTGTAATAGCTAATAACCTTTTCACAATTTGATTGAGGCCTGTGTGTAAATGTTTTATTATAACTTAGTCTCCCTAATTCGTTTCCATTCAGCTAGTAACTTTGATTCTAAACAGGTTACTGTTCAAGAAAAGAAATGATGATGCAATCGAGTTACCAGAGTCAATGAAATATGAAAAACTAAATTAACATTTGTGATTGTCTTTTATTTTTTAAGCATTGTTATAGTTGATGTGTTGTCATAACTGCCAATAGTGACATAAGCATGCCTACGCAACCATGTGATAGTAACAGTATTTCAACAACCCTCACGAATCAATGACAGACATAATAGCTTTGGTAATACTGATCAACAGTGGCCTTATATAAAAGAATTCTCAATTTTTATGATCCATACAGATGTTCTTATGCTGTCTAAAAATTTTGGAGCTGATTCTGATTAAATATAAATTTTTTGTGAAGTACAGGAACTTGGGTCAAATTCTGCCAAAAATGACTTGGAGAGAATTTACCATTTTAATATTATTTTTTGATACATATACATGTTCTGGTGTTGTATAGCAAGGCTGAACCAATTCCAATCAAAATTGGATTATTTACAGAATTTTAAAGTTACTCAAAAATTGGGTCAAACACCCTGTACTATAGTACAGGGACTTGAGCCAAATTTCGCCAAAAATGACTTGGAAAGAATTTACTATTTTTATATTATTTTTTGATACATATACATGTTCTGATGTTGTGTAGCAAGATTGAGCCAATTCCGATCAAAATTAAATTTTTTTACAGAATTTTAAAGTTACTCAAAAATTGTGTCTGACACCCTGTACTATAGTACAGGGACTTGAGCCAAATTTCGCCAAAAATGACTTGGAAAGAATTTACCATTTTTATATTATTTTTGATACACATACATGTCCTGATGTTGTATAGCAAGGTTGAACCAATTCCGATCAAAATTGAATTTTTTACAGAATTTTAAAGTTACTTAAAAATGGGGTCAAACGCCCTGTACTATAGTACAGGGACTTTGGCCAAATTTCGCCAAAAATGACTTGAAAAGAATTCTCTATTTTTATAACTTTTATTGATACACATGCATGCCCTCATTAATTTTTTGCTAATTTTGATCAATTTCGGCCAAAGGCTATGATGTCCTAGTGATGCAGATACATGTTCCTCTGCATGCGCACAACCTCCACAATATTTAATGGAAATAATAGTTTTACAATGTTACAATTCAAATGAACGAAGTGTTATTGTCCTACTATTGAAGAGTGGGATTGTTCACCTTAGGTAGCCTCTACAAAAAAATTAACAATAATTATGATAATGTCGTCACAAAAATTATCTGCATTATTATTACAAAAACATGCCTATTTTTGAGTTTGTGCTTCTTTAAATATATTGGCTATTATAAAATTGATGCCCTTATGCTAAAATTTAAGCCAAAACTAATTAATTTGAAATTTTTGTTGAGCAACATAAAGAATAGGAAACCATTGGGCATATATTCATTAATAACATTATTGGACTTACGGTAGTTTCATTGTCATGAAGACACGGCATGCAAAGAATGAAACAATGACACAAAACAGGCCAAAGGACATCAACATGATCCTGTTGAATCTTGAAAGACCGTTAGAGTCACTTCGTTCTAACACAATAAAACCAATCGCTCCCAGACTAAAGAGGAAACTTGACGCCAATCCTTCCATAATGTACTGCCCATTGACACGATACTACAAAAGTAAGTAAAATTTTTAAAAAGATTATTATACAAATTGCTGTCACTGGGTGGGGCTTGTTATAGGAATAGGTGCAAACAATAGTGTGAACAAGGCACAAGGATAAATGTAATCTCTATCTAAATATAATCTCAATTTAATCTTTACCTGCATGAAAGCTACGGGTCTTGAGTGTCCAAATTCATCAGTGGTCGAACCAATGGAGGGCGGCTCAACAATCACGTCATATATAACACCACCAGTCACGAGGAAATAAGAGACCATTATAGCAGCGAATACAACAGTCGAAGAGGGAGCTTTGATGAAGGATGGTTTCTTTATCTTCAACTGGGGCTGGTGAAGAACAAGATAGGGTAGGCCATAAAGATACTCCATTGTTATATTATTGAAACGAATAGGGCGTGACTTCAAGTTTAATTAATTTCTACATTTTTATGAATTTTTTTATTTGGATCTAGATTAAATTTTAATTTCTTATAAAAGGAACTAATGATGTGCTATCTAAGGTATGGATGATTCAGAAGGTCTTTTGCAATGACTCTATTAGCTGGGACCAGTACAAGACACTTTTCAACAAAATCAATCAAATGAGGAACTTCAGACAAACTCTTCTTAAGTCTTCCAAACTACAAAAAAATTTTGAAATAGATTCTGTAGAATTTAATCACAACTAGTCTTACTGGTAGAATCCTATTGATATCAGCAGCTTGAACACAAGGCTCACTAACTCTAAACTCTGTTATACCATTTTTCAGTAGCATAGCTCTCTTAGCTTGGTCCAAGGGCTTAAACATGTTACTTGATTGATGGACTGAGAGCAACAGTGTACCAACCTTGAATGAACAGGCATGCACATGTCACGATATGATACAAAGCAAACTAACCTGATTTAAATACTTGGGACCTTCTTCATTAAGTAGCACCAGTAGTGAAAACAATCCAAAACTAAAAGTCATAATTTCAAGCTAGCATACTGTATATACAGTGCAATACCTAAATATATCAGCTTTAATTGGCATCTGTTCCATCAAATCAGTGCTATTGGAAATAGTATACATGAACACTTCAGGGGCCTTGAATCCAATAGTACCAACTGGTGACATGTGATACGTTCGATCTGTTGTCACGTAGAAATCTTTCGAAGTAGTTCTGGGAGGATCAGGAAGGAGGGTGCCATCAGTATTAAGTTCAAGAGATGCATCAAAATCAGACAATACCTGTTAAAATAAATAACATCACCACTTAGAGAACTATCCTTGCAATTAAACAAAAATTATTTTTGTGCTCCAGTTCTTACTATTTGTGGTGTGTTTCTACAGACACATGTCAATATATTAGGGCAAGCACACAACGTTTTTAATAGAATATTTGAAGGTTTGATATCACGATGGACAATAGGATTAGGCAATGTATGGAGGTAATTGAGAGCTTCAAGGACAGAGCGAAACAAAAGCCTAAAAATTTTAATACAATATGCTAATTATGCTTGCAATCAGACATAGCACATCTACTCAAATTCTATCTACTCTGTATCTACTTGTATTGTAATTTTTTTAACCAGTATTTACTTGTATTTACTTTGTAAGTAGATGTGTATTTTCATGTATTTTCATCTACTAAAAATATGTGACTTATTGCAAAAAGCATTGCATGAAATCTTCCATTGCAGTTATTTACTCATGATAAAAGCCATGTGGGTACTGAAACTTCATAAAAAAGAATATGTTCTGTTGAAAAGAAAAAAAAATGCACTATGGCTACCTGCCTAATTAGCACTAAAATCAGAAGAATAAGCATTAGGAAACAGTCTTTTAAGCTTTTCAGATGATTATTGAAACAATACATGAAATATCTGAAAATAAAGGCGAATATTTTAGGCTGCTCTCCTCTATCTACCACTATCAACTTGAGCCAGAAAATTCGTGTAGATATTCGTGTATCGTGTATATACATGTGCTATGTCTGCTTGCAATAATAGTGAAAATATCTGCAATAGTTATAATGGTAACAAAATATACAATATTGTAGCTACTTCAGGTCACTCCAAATTCATACAGCTGTTTCCCATTTTATGGTGGGGCTAAAGTAGAGTAGCAGTGGGAAACAATGAAATTGAGAATGGCCTTACGAGCGGGTTGTTATAGGAAAAATAGTTCAAAATAACACACACTGTCTACATGTATGTCTTTGAAATAAATTGTTCCTTACTTTGCAACAATATTATTATTCTGGGTACTTGAAATTATTATCAATCTTATTCAAGAGGAGCATTTCATTCTTGTATCTTTCTCTTAAGCTTCTAAGACAGTATCTCTCATAGGAACCAACATTACGACCAAGATCATCTGCAAATAGAAAAGAGGACAGAATATTATTGCAAGGTTTTGACAATCAGTATAACAACAAAGGGTTTCATACAATGACTCAACATGCTGACAAAGCATGTAGGATCCCCGACACACTGTATATACATGTACTGACTTGTCATTCTTGGATAAAAATGAAATATATTCCTTCTCCTAGGAAAAGACACTAAAGGCTGTCCCATCAATAATGCCAGACACTGTAGGACATTAGGATGATGAAGTTTAGGCATTATCAATACTTCCCTCCAGCGGAAGGCAGTCTGCTTCACTGCATAAGTAGTCCCTTCAAAGTTGACCTAGACAGGCCAAATAAAACAAAATGTGACATTACAACATTTAAGAGTGCATGTAATATCTACCTCCAGTATAATGCCATTGCCTCCTTCTCTCAGCACACGTGTACGTGGGAGATTTGTTGGTATAGTGTAGGTTTTGCCAACTATAAACGTCAAGCCATCACCCTAAATAATAGTAATAATAATAATAAATGAAAATGGCACATTTTCACATCAAAAAAAATTGGTCAGAACTGTGTTACCCATAAGCAGGGTTTCCAGCATGCTAAGTGAGCTAAACACATGCTTCATGAGCTGACAAGCATTTGAAGCAACTTTCGATTTTTGTTGAAATGTCCTATACAATAGCCCATGGTTTTTGGCCAATTTTTATGCAACTTTTAAAATTCATAAAAACCCATTTTTGATCAGAACTAGCTCAAAATTTCAATGCAACATAAATAAATGGGCAAAAATGAAAAGCCAGACTTACATAAAAGCAGTATCCTGGTATATCAAATCCCTCAAGAGCATGTCTCTTGATCTGTTGCTCAGGTATGTGCTGCTTAGGTGCTGCAGGGGAGTCCTTTACTGTAGGGGCAGCTGGTCCACCACCTGAAGGAAGCTTCCTACAAATTGAAAATGTATAAGTATTAAATCAAATCTATAGCAAGTAGCTAGTCCATAGACATAGTAGTAGACATAAGAATTAACACCTGATTTATTGATTCATTGTCCTACACAAAACATTATTGTCCATTTTATGTATGCACATAAGCTCTGTATACACAAAAACTATGAATACTATACTACTTACTAATAACAAGAGTACAATATTCTCTAATAATACTACTATACTAGCTTACTTAGCAGTAAATTTTGCTTCTGAAGTACTAGTAGTCATTTCGCTCGGATCTGTTTCATCTTTATTGGATGGTAGTGGTAGTTCCACTGGTACCAGTACATTAGCTTGGTTATTATCAAATTTTTTCATTCCCTTCCATCTTGTCTCTTGATTCATCTGATTCTCATCAAGGTCATAGTCACAACCAATATAGCCATACTCAGAGTAATCATCAGAATTAGCAAAGACATTAATTATTACAGGGTCTTCCCCAGTTGGGGGTATGACCATAAATCTAACAAACAGTGAAGAATTAAGAATAACAAGCTCAGCAGTGTCATCTGAAGAACTGGCAGCTGTAGGAGACTGATATCGCTGCATGGAAATAGACTTGAATCTATCTTCAAGTTCTTTGGAGCCATTTGGCTGTTTGACCTACATAAATAAACATAAAGTGGGTTACTTATTGTTATTTCAAGATTTTGTGGTCTAATAAATGAAACAACAAATTAATCCCCAAAAATAATACTAAGTTCTATGGGCTAGCTAGCAGTGGAAGTAAGAATGGTGAGGGTGAATACCTTTATCCAGTGCATAGGGACGATGGGATTAATGGTGACAGCTTCATAGAAATCATAACGCATGTTCCGAGTGAACTTAAATAATATGTGATCATCCTTCCTGTACTGAGCGTTGATGAGAACAGTGCAATACACTTGCATGTGAGGTATGACAAGATCCTTAATCATGTTATAATAAATAAGGACCATCTTTTTCTTCCTCCTCTCGTATTGTTCGTAAGAGAAATACCCATACGGCGATAAAGAGAGAGCTAGCACTTCTGCTGGTTTCTGTGATGCCAGTCCTGTTGCCTTTACTGTTATAGAACTGGAAGCAACAGCCATTGATGGTTCTGACGATCGGGGTCCTTCCAATTGTACTGAACGGATATTACGACGAGACAGTTCAGAAGACTCAAGGAGATCTTTGAGAGTCGTTATGGTATATTCCATATTTCTCAGCGATATAACAACAGTGTTTTGATCATCAAAATTTAAACCAAGAGTCTCGATTTCTTTAACGTCGTAACATTTTGACTTTTTCTTTTTAATTTTTTGCAATTTTTCTAGAGACTCCAAGAAGTCCTTAATGTGTCTTTGGTCGCGGCAATAAATATTCCAGACTGCACCTTCTTGTGCTAGAAGATAATTAGCAATATATGGAATGTTCTCATTTATTTCAGCAAGACTATAGCAGTATATGTGTGAGCGTAGCAGCTCATAATGGACCTGGATGCATAAGCTATCATCTTGAGTCTCGTATATACATCGCTTCATTAGCAATACCAATTCATTATTAACATAAGGTTGATTAGCATTGAAGGCTTCGCTGATTAAGCCAAGAATGTGAAAACGACAATCTCTCGCTACCGGAGATATATCAGTCATTGATAATCCAAAGAAAAACTCTAATATCCTCCACTTGTCTCTATCTAGCGAGAGGATCTGACGCAAGACGAACTTCATTACTGACATTACTGGCTCTAATATCAAATGGAGGCCAGACAAGTAATCCTGAAGTATTGGATGATGAAATTTAATGGGAACACTGCCAGCTCTTCTCTCCAGTTGAGACGCCAGCTCAAACACCTGTACCTCCTGGAGTGATGCAATCCCAGCACAGAGGAGCTGATTGGAGAGGGCAACAGAGCTAAGAGCTGCATCCGATCCACAGAGAGATATCGTAAATGCAAGATTAGCAAGAAAGAAAAGCGATAGTCTTGACTTGCCTTTATAGTTCCTGTGTCCGCATACTTCTAAAAGAGTTACTTTTTTATTTAGCGATTTCGATATAAGTCCATCAACAATATGAGTTGTTGCTGACGTTTTAGTTTTTGTTTCTTTTAGGTCGAGAGTAGCCACAACTTCATGCCCAACAGTATCTTTGAGTTCATTGATGGGATAGTTGACTTCCATGATTCCTTATAAACATACTCCTATATGTGCTTTTTAGCCAAATACAAAGAAAGAGAGGAGAAATATCTGGGTAAATTGTATACATGGATACATATTATCATTACCAAAGCTTTGTAGATCAAGCAACATAGATCTGATAGACTTAATGGCTACCAACATAACATGTCAAAATGCCATAGACATACACAATTAAGCAAGATTCTCCATTATTTTATTACAATAGGTATCATCTTATCTACTTACTCATGTAAACACACCTGAATGTAGTACCTAGTCCTCTTGTTAAACACTAAGAGATATAGTCATGTGAGCAGTCTGAACACCATGTGCAAGCAAAATTATTATTTTAAAAAGCCACTGCCAGGCCCTGTGGGTGGAACTGGGACGGCCAGACTCCAGCTATAATTATACGCAATAATAAAAATCATCACTATCTGTTCTATACTTAACAAAAGTGTTAAAAACAACAGTTATTTTATTTACAGCAGGGTTCTTCAGTAAAACGATCAGACTCAATATGATCGGTTCTTTTAGTAACGGTCAAATACCTCTCGTCGTCTTTACCATGACTCCTATGAAGGAGATCAAACTGTCCAGACAGCTTATGTATGAGCTTACGATCCTCTGAACTTAAACCAGCAGGGAACCGTAGCTGGGTTTCATCTTTGTTGCTTAAAAATTTCGTAAGTCTCGCACGAATCTCATCCTGGGATAACGCAGAGCAAGCACTTCCACCAAAACCTTGTTTGCTACTGGTACGTGGCTCCACTAACACAAGGGGATGATTAGTCTGACCACCACCAAGCCCACCTTCTCCTTTCCAACCCATCTTCAATAGCAACTGGTGGCCTTTGTTACCTTCGTCAATCTTAAGGCCGGAATCAATCCTAAGGCCAGATCTCATTAACTCCCTTCTGTCCACCATAGTTTGCTTGCTTGCAGGACAAACAGGAGGACTACCGCCCTCTCTTTCTTGGTAAGCTAGCACTTCAGCTATGATCTCAGTGCATGCTTGGTGCTTCATTTCTTTCTTTGACGTTCCGGACCATTTGCCCATTAAGCAATCGCCAGCATACAAGCTAAGGGGACTGAAGGATTCAGTCTCTGAGAATCCAAAATGGAGTCTGAGTCGAGACTTTGCAGCTAAAAAACTCAATCGAGAAATATTTACATTTTCAGGAAAACAGGAATTACAGAGGCAAATCTTTCCAAATTTTTTGATAATTTCATCTCTGGAAAGTGTTGTTTCATTAGGGGTGTGTTTGCTTGGGTTGCCATGGTTATTGGATTGATTCCAGTTCTTGTTAGCAATGTTTCCATCACTCTCTTCGGATTGGTCAGTTCCTTGGCTCTTTGAACGCATCATTGAGATGAACGATCCTATTTGATCAGTCAGGGTCTCAAACGGGATCATATCATTGCTGGAATCTGGCGGATCAATCTTTGATTTCTTGCTAGCAGTAGTGAGGGATTCTTCTTCGCTGGTAAGTTGGGAATTTGAGGATGTCGGTCTTTTACCAGTTGGTGGCCATTGTCTTCCCTTTCTAGCGTCTTCTTCATCATCAAGAATGTCAGGATGAACCTTCAGCCACCTCTCAATCTCATTCTCTTCGGGAACAGGATAATACTCTACCTCACTCTGTACTTTTGAGGAATACTGACACCCCAAAAAATTGATGTTGGCCCAGACCATGGAGAGTCCGATGGCCTTCTTTAGCCCGTGGACATCCTTGTGGTCTTCTACAAACTTTCTCCTGCAAAGCCAGTGCCTTTTAGACTCCCATGGAGCACGATGGAGGCCGTGGGTAGGATTTGTAGCGTGGCCATGTGGCGAGGTCGAGGTGGTTGCCGCCATGTTATAATTTTCAAAAAGAGGCGCGGTTTGTTTTTGTAACGCCACACCCACCTCAAGGCCGAGGGCGTGGTGAGGCCGCGCACGTGAGAAAACATGGCGAAACCAATCTCTAAGACTTTTGAAAAATTACTGGACTTGAGGAAGCCAAAGTACATAAATGGCAGATGGAGGAAGCCTGTGGTCAGTGCTAGAGATTTGGCAGAAGCTAGGAAGTCTCTGATAGCTATGGGAGAAGAGGTTCCATCCAAACCATTGAGGGACAGAGGGAACGATCGACCTTTTAAACTATCAAAATGGGAAAGAAATAAGGAGAGCAGGTATTTAATTATGATGTGCATGTACAGGGGAACCTCCAAATAGCGAAACTTTTAGGGCACCAAATTTATTTATTTCATACATGAAAGTTTTCATTAAGTTTTGAAATGGATATTCCCTAAGCTGGTAGTTTGATGCATTAAAATTTTCAATGCATCAAATGATAGAAGTTTTGTTATTGGAGGTTATACTTTATTATATGTCCCATTATTGCTTATATAGAGAAGATAGAATTGCAGAGAATATGAAGCGTATGCCTGAAATAATTGCAGAGTATCGCAATAAAATGGCAGAGCTGAGGAAAAAGACACGAAAAGTAAAGACAGACGAGGAAAAGTACAGAATAGCAACTGGAAGAGCTAAACCAGATCTGGAATACGCAAAAAATAAAAAGAAATAAATCATATTATTATGTGTAATATACATTTCAACTTGGTAGACTGTAACCATTTTTAAATGTGATTTAAAAACACTATATTATAATACAAGTAACTATACACTGAAACACAGATACATGTAGTAGTAGTACAACTGTTGATACACATGTATACATTACATTGTACGGACACAAGATCAGGTTAGGGATTATAAAATTGAGAAACATTGACTACTGGTTGTTAATATAAGTGTATTCTAAAACTGGAGAATTGTTTGGTGTCACATGACCAGTTTGATGGCGGCCATTGTTGCCCATACTCATGAACCTCCCAGACCTAGTAAAAATTTAAAAATTTATCCTCGCAATCCAAAATTAGTTAAGTTACCTCGTCCTTAATACAATGTGAGAGTTACCAATAGCAGCTGCAGCGAGTGGCTCGGGTAATCCAGCCATTTCAATTGGAATTGTTTGAACAACCTAAAAATAATGTGACATAATAATAAAATAATGCATCATTGTCACTATAATAATGTAATGACTTACATTCTTATTACTGCCCATTCCCACTCCACACCAGTAGCCTCTGCCATCTCTCGATATAAAGACACTCCTACACACGCCAGCAGCAGCTGAAGATATGGGTATACCCTTTTAATTAAAAATTATATAAGAATGACAAAGAATAGTGTAAACTTACTTCAAGGCCCTCAAGTCTTTTTGGTATTGTTCTTATGACAGTGTCTCCGTGACCTAGTGTCCCTTCTCCTTTGCCACAAGTAAAAACATCACCTAAAGAATTATTATAATTTATTATTAATCACGACAGCAGGGTTTCCCACAAAGCATGCTAAGTGAGTTAAACAGCATGAGCTTCATGAGCTGACAAGCACTATAATATTTAATACTAGTACAAGGCTTTTTGAGCAACTTTAAATATTCATAAAAATCCAAATTTGATTATAATCAGCTCACAATTAATTCACAACATAAGGACATGTACATGTATCAGAAAAAATTATCAAAATGGAGGATTCTCTCCTAGTCACTTTTGGCGAAATTAGACTACATTCCCTGTACTATAGTACAGGGTTTTTAGCCCAATTTTTGAATAACTTTATAAAAATCCATAAACTTACATACCTTTTGAATCAAGGAGGATAGTATGGCAGACACTAGCAGCTGCATTCACTATGATCCTGTCACGAACAAAAGCAGTCACTTGAGCTGGCTATTCGAGTTAAAAGTTACAATCATACACGTACTTGCATTGAGGGCATGCTTACTGTACTGAGGTTCTTCGTCCCTCCATGTCCCAACTGTCCAACTGATCCAAGTCCACAGGTAAAAGCTTTCCCACACTCAGTTATTAGAACTACAAGCATAACGATAATGACAGTTATAAATGTTGATAATTTTCACTCATTAGCTTACCATTGTGTGCTATACCAGTGACTATTAGTGTAAAATTGAATTCGTCGTATTGGAGTGGTAGACAGGTCGGTACCACTGTTGCTTTGATGTGAGGGCCGAGTCCTAACTGACCGGAATCACCCTGACCAACTGAATATACTTTGCCCTATAAGTGTTATTAAAAAATCATAAATTTGTAATTAAAATGTAGCATTAATATTTTCGTTGTAATTCGTTGATTACAGGAAGTTCATTACATATACATGCATATAATGGATGTTAAGAAATTATTTTTGGTTGTATACTGTACATGTAAATGATGTATAAACAGGAATTAAGATTCCTTACCATATCACTGAGAAACATTGTATGAGAGCTGCCACAAGCAATCTGGAGGACGTGTATACTGCTAGAGAAACCGACTTTGAATGGAGTGAGAAAATGCTGGCCATGACCTGTATTAGGCAAACCTACAGTCATAAAAATATATAATAGTGATGATGATAATGATAGGAATCAGATATCAATCACGCTCAGACTATTGGGAATATCATAAAACAATAAACAAGTGAAATACACTGTTGAGTCAAATGAAAATTTAGCAGCCAGCTTAATTTTATAAAATGACCAGAATCAATAACTAAGTATCAATTCCAACTCACCTAGTTGTCCATATCTGTTATCACCACAGACAAAGACTTCGCCAGTCTCAGTGACTACTCCAGAGTGACCACACCCAGCAGATACCTACAACAATAACCAAATCATTACTCACACCATCACTCACTCACTTGTACTACGTTTGACGGCACTTGCACATTCTGAAGAGCTGGTTGATCCCCACTGACTCCATTACCCAACTGTCCGAATATTCCAGCACCCCAGCTAATAACACGGCTAGTCCAGCAATTATAGCAACAAGTAAACATTTGTTGTTGTTATTGATTTGTTGTTTACCTATTGTTATCCACCAGGGCAATGTTTTGATATGAGCCTGCCGCCAAAACACAGGAGCCTTTTTCCATCTTGTTTAAAATGTGGAGCCTCTCCTTGCATGACATGGCACATACTAAAATAGAATTAATTATTATTTTGTCTAATACCGTATAAGTGTTTTTTTGAGGGAATTATATTTCGTGAAATCTGCTAAAATTCCAATTTGTGGATTTTAATTTCGCAAATTCTACCATGTGTGCCATGCGGGTACTGTATTAAATTGATTTTCGCGGATTTTATTTTCGCGAATCAGGAGGGAATCCGCAAAATTCGCCAAATTTGCAACCCTAAAAACCCCACTTGTACGGTAATTATTAAAATTAATCTTTAAATCATTCTTTTATGTGTTAAAACTCACGTCTGTTGGTGAGTTCCCCAAACCTTGCCCTCTTGTAACGTTTTATAATCAAACGAGCTGCTTCCTCAATAAGAGAACATTCTAATAATAAGTGAATGTACATAAATGAATGTAGATCTACTGCATAGCATGGATTACCTTCCCAGCATTCAGTAAACCATTTACAAGATAGCTCTAAATTGGCCAGATCCTTCCCCGAGAGACCATAATTGACCAATATAAGGAGCCAGATTTCTCTGGGGAGTGTGAAACACGGAGATACAGAAGACGGAGAGAGTTTAGGCGAGTCTGTAGTGAGAACAGAGTTGTTTATGGCAGCAAGGTATGAGCTAGGCCTTGTGTTTAGGAGGGATCTTTTTCTGAGTAAAGGAGACGAGAAAGTGTAGCCTTCTTCACAACTGAACATCTTTCCACTAACATTGTCCCTGTAGATTGCAGTCCTTTCCATATAGAAAGAGAATGAGGATGTGTATCGACGAAGACATGCTACCAACAACCTTTATATTTGGAGAAGATGTGTTACTAAAAATAGACCGAACTTCTATTTTTAGCAAAACATTAATGATGCATGCAAGTTATAAAGAAGGAGTGGCTTGCTGCTTCTCTGATCTGCAAATAATATTGGGTGTGGCTCAGTGGTTGTTTCTTCTTGTTAAAACACCTGCTTGATTGAAAAGCTCTGCTACAAATAAAACATTTCAAGATGCGTAAAGGATTTGAAAGTGACTTGCTGCTGGATAGCCCTGATAGGAGGCAGAGGAGGGAGAGAAGCAGAAGTATAATAGTGACTTCATTCAGTCTCTTTCTGTTTCTCTTGTATGCGTTGGCTCTGGTCATGATTCTTGTTTCAATTGGTTTCTTTACTGTAACTGATGACAAGGTCAGGAGCTGGATAAGGTTAAATAGCAGCCAATCTGAGTTAGATGAAAATGACAGTGACTCCAACTGCATTCTACACAGTAGCTCTGATGATGATGGTGATGAAGAGCGATATAAATTTGGCAAAGATATATTCTGCTACTTGAATTATGCTGGTGAAGCTTTCATAGCTTTCATATGCCTCGTACTTCTTATAATTTCAATATTTCAAGCTTGGTATGGCAGATGGTAAGTCATTGCTAGAATCTAGTGTTAATGCTCAATACATGCAAGCTATATAGTATTATAGAGTCTATTTAAGCAAGATACCAAACAAGCGTATAGCAGGTGCATTTACCCACCCATTTTGTAAAACTATTCTGTTTGTGGGCCACTTCTCTGAAAGTTTTTACAGTGATTTTCATAGTAGTCTCATGTGACCTGTAAAAAATAACTGATAATGCTATGATGAATCTATTTGTCCTCATAGGAGCTGTTGTTTTGTAACATTTAATATGACAGTCCTGTTAGTTGCATTGTTAACGGGTGTATTTCTTGGATACAATTTTTTAATTGGACTTATCGATCCGATATGCAATGAATCTAAACAAAATGATCTGTAAGTAACTGCTATTATTGTAATCCTTCGATGCATTACAACAATTGATAGGTGTAATGACATACAGTTGCTTTGGTTATCAGGGGTAAGTGTGGACTAACAACGTAATTTTATGCATTTACCTTCTACCAGAATGCAATTTTTATTTGAATGCAAATATTATTTTATTATTGCAGGGTGCTCTATTAGTGGCTTACACTTGTCTCTGTGTAGCAATTGTTCTGGAGCTCTTAATGATGCTATGCCATCTTAGTACTAGGAAACAGAATCAAAGACAAGGTCTACCAAGAAGTGATCGAGGCAATCCATGGATAGATGAAACAGCCCTGGGACGAGAAAGACCCAAACAATTTGACTAACTGATAGTTTTCATGCATGAAAGACTAAAACAGCTTTATTTTGTGTGAAAATTAAATAAACTAAATAAAAATTTATGAGGGTGTGGCTTTCAATAGGTGGGTGTGGTTTCAAGAAATTATCACCTCAGCCACAAACACGTTTAATCGTTTATCTGTTCTCACACATGCAATGTGTAGAAGTAGAGCTGATGAGGATGACTCATGACTGGCTCCTTGATGGCAGGGGGAGGAGGAGGAAGGAAAGAAACTGGACTGTGACTTTTTGCAGTTTCTTTTTCTGTCTATTGTATTTAGTGGCTCTGGCAGGGGTACTTGTTTCTGTTAGTTGTTTTGGTGCAGTCCAGCGTAAATGTGGTAATGATATATACTGCATTTTGAACATTGGAGGTGATGTGATCCTGGCTTTGCTTTGTCTTGTACTTTTGGTTATATCACTATTCCAAATAATGCATGGAGTATGGTGGGTTGGATTGACAACGACAATATAAAATCAGGACACCCATTAAATCCATGATAAATCTATTAATTATACGGTACATGTACATTAATGATTTATTATTACTTCTTACAGGAGTACCTGCACTTTGTTGCTACAGTTTCTGGTACTGATTTTTGGACTGTTACTAGCTATAGTTCTGCTTGCATACTTAATAGCATGTAGCACAGGCAAAAAGTAGCTATTATAACAAATCCATGATCATTCAATTATCATCATTATTTTGTAGATCATGTGTTCCCAAAGATAATGATGGCAGTTACATTTATATGTCACAGGTATAAATCCATCATTGATATTAAAAAAGAGAATACAGATTTCAGTTACCATTACCTGGCCTGTTTTTAGGGTGCTCTGTCAGTGTGCTTCTGTGCACTCTTTGCATCACTGGCTATGCAGACACTCCTCCTGTGTTGCTGTAGGAAAAGGACTCGCTCAACAAGTCAAGAACTAGACGATAATAACTGGATTGATAATGATCGCATCATGAAAAGGAAGAAGTATGCTGATTTTGATTGAACTTTTGCTGCCTTGATTCTTTTTTGAAGAAACAGATTCTTCCTCATACATGTCATAATGTGTACAATTTAACTTAGTTTATACACAATTGCTATTTTTGGTATAAAACTTTCGTCTTTTTGACTATAAACAGAGTCAAAATAATAATAATAATAAATATAATAATGGTGTTTATCATAATATAATTCACACTATCTAAAAATACCAGTGTAACTATTTTTGCAAAGCAGGGAAAGGATTTTGAATGTCACTTGATTTTAGAGTCAGCTTCAAATAAGCGGGTACAAATTGTCTGTAGAGAAATATGAAAACAAATAATCTCTTTAGTATCTAATTGGATGATTATTACTCAAATAAAGTAAAAATAATACATGTACATGCAGTACTGTAAGTAAGCTGCTCAAATAGCAGCAGATCTGAATTTAATCAAACATTGTATGCATTTATTTTTTACCAGAATGCAATCTCTATTTGAATGCATTATTCATTATTGTCTACTATTACAGGGTGCTCTATTAGTGGCTTACACTTCTCTCTGTGAGAGTGGCTTGCTGCTTCTGCAAATTGGGTGTGGCTCACAGGCTCAGTGGTTGTTTCTTCTTGTTTAAACACCTGCTTGATTGAAAAGCTCTGCTACAAATAATAACAAATTTCAAGATGCGTAAAGGATTTGAAAGTGACTTGCTGCTGGATAGCCCTAATAGGAGGCAGAGGAATGAAAAGAGCAGAAGTATAATAGTGACTTCATTCAGTCTCTTTCTGTTTCTCTTGTATGCGTTGGCTCTGGTCATGATTCTTGTTTCAATTGGTTTCTTTACTGTAACTGATGGCAATGTCAGGAGCTGGATAAGGTCAAAAAGCAATTTCACTGAGTCAAATAAAACTGACAGTGACAGTGATTCCAACTGCATTCTACACAGTAGCTATGATGAGGATGATGAAAAGCAATATAAATTTGGAAAAAATGCCTTCTGCTACTTAAATTATGCTGGTGAAGCTTTAATGGGTTTCATATGCCTCGCACTCCTTGTAATTTCAATATTTCAAGCTTGGTATGGCAAATGGTAAGTTATTGCTATTGTACGTTGCTATCATGCTGCACTGATGCAAGCTAGATCTAGTATAATAAACAAAGCAAGACATGAAACAAGCATAGCAAACAAGCATAGCAGGTGCATTTTCCACCCATTTTGTTGTTTGTGGGCTACTAGAGCTTTGAAAGTTTTTACAGTAATTTTTATAGTAGTCTCATGTGACCTGTAAAAAATAACTGATATACAATCATAACTTTGTCCCCATAGGAATTGTTGTTTTGTAACATTTAATATGATCATGCTGTTAGCTGCATTGTTAATGGGCATAGCCCTTGGATACAATCTTTTACTTGGACATATCAGTCTCTGCAGTAGATCTAATCCGGATGATACTCATAATCCGTAAGCCATAACTATTATTATTCCAGTGCATATGTGTATTACAATTAATAGGTGTAATGAGATGGATTTGCTTTTGTTATCAGGGGTAAGTAATAAGTATGAACTAACAATTAAATTTATGCAATAATCTTGTGACAACATACAATTTCTATTTGAATGCATTATTTATTATTATTATCTACTATTGCAGGGTGCTCTATTAGTGGCTTATGCTTCTCTCTGTATAGCAATTGTTCTGGAGCTCTTAATGATGCTATGCCATCTTAGTACTAGGAAACAGAATCAAAGACAAGGTCTACCAAAAAGTGATCGAGGCTATCCATGGATAGATGAAACAGTCCTTATGGGACGAGAAAGGCCCAAACAATTTGACTAACTGGTAGTTTTTATGCATGAAAGACTAAAACAGCTTTATTTTGTGTGAAAATTAAATAAACTAATTAAAAATTTATGAGGGTGTGGCTTTCAATAGGTAGGTGTGGTTTCAAGAAATTATCGCCTCAGCCACAGTCAACACATTTATCTGTTCTCACCTCTCCAAATACACATGCAATGTGTAGAAGTAGAGCTGATGAGGATGACTGGCTCCTTGATGGCGAGGGGAGGAGGAGGAAGGAAAGAAACTGGACTGTGACTTTTTGCAGTTTCTTTTTCTGTCTATTGTATTTAGTGGCTCTGGTAATGGCACTTGGTTCTGTTGTCTTTTTTGGTGTGGTCCAGCATCATGTTAGTAAAAATAGTAAAAAAAGTTGTATACTATACAGTGCATACAATGAAAAGATCAATGCATTAAATGGCTCAGATAACATATCCTGCAATTTGAATATTGGGGGTGATGTGATACTGGCTTTCCTTTGTCTTGTACTCCTGGTTATATCACTATTCCAAATAGTGCGTGGAAGATGGTGAGTTGGATTGACAATGACAATATAAAATCATGAAATCCATGATATTGAACATGTACATGTACCAGTACATGAATGATTAATAATTACTTCTTACAGGAGTACCTGCTGTGCAATATGCACTTTGTTGCTACAGATTCTAGCTCTGATCCTTGGACTGGTACTAGCTATAGTTCTGTTGAGTGGATACGTAATAACATGTAGCAGTACAAAAACAAAGTAGCTATTATAACAAATCCATGATCATTCAATTATCATCATTATTTTGTTAAATTTTTTTAGACCATGTGCTAAATTATTTCCCAAACATAATGATGACAACTACATTCATATTTCACAGGTATAGATCCATCATTGCTATTAAAAAAGAGAATACAGATTTCAGTTACCATTGCCTGTGCCTGTTTTTAGGGTGCTCTGTCAGTGTGCTTCTGTTCACTCTTTGCATCACTGGTTACGCAGATCCTCCTCCTCTGTTGCTGTAGGAAAAGGACTCGCTCAACAAGTCAAAAGCTTGACGATAATAACTGGATTGATAACGATCGCATCATGAAAAGGAACGAATATGCTGTTTTTGATTGAACTTTTGCTACCTTGATTCACTTTTGAAGAAACGGATTCTTCCTCATACATGTCATAATGTGTACAATTTAACTTAGTTTATACACAATTGCTATTTTTGTATAAAATTTTTGTCTTTTTGACTATAAGCAGAGTCAAAATAATTATAATAATAAATATAATATAAAATTTAAAAATAATGGTGGTTATCATAATATAATTCACACTATCTAAAAATACCAGTGTAACTATTTTTGCAAAGCAGGGAAAGTATTTTGAATGTCACTTGATATTAGAGTCAGCTTCAAATAAGTGGGTACAAATTCTCTGTAGAGAAATATGAAAACAAATAATCTCTTTAGTATCTTAATTGGATGATTATTACTCAAATAAAGTAAAAATAATACATGTAGAGTACTGTAAAATAAGCTGCTCAAATAGCAGCAGATCTGAATTTAATCAAACATTGTATGCATTTATCTTTTACCAGAATGCAATCTAGACAAGGTCGAGGCAATCCATGAATAGATGAAACAGCAAACAATTTGACTAACTGTTACTTTTCATACATGAAAGGATAAAACAGCTATAATTATTTTGTGTGGAAATCGAGGTGGAAATTAAAAAGATTAATAAGAATTATTAGAGGGTGTGGATTAAGGCCAAAAGGTGGGAGTGGTTTCTCAACAAATTGTCACCTCAGCTAAAACGCAGTTTATCTGTTCTCACTTCTCCAACTCGCTCTCCAAATACCTGCGATGCGTAAAAGTAGAGCTGATGAGGATGACTGGCTCCTTGATGGCGGGGAGAGGAGGAGGAGGGAAAGAAACTGGACTGTGACTTTTTGCAGTTTCTTTTTCTGTCTCTTGTATTTAGTGGCTCTGGCAATGGCACTTGGTTCTGTTGGCTATTTTGGTATGGTCCAGTATCATGTTAGTAAATGGAATGAATCAGAGAGTAAAAACAGGCCTTGTATACTATACAGTAAATACAATAAAGGGAGGAACGCGTTAAATGTTGGTGATAATGTATACTGCATTTTGAACATTGGAGGCGATGTGATCCTGGCTTTGCTCTGTCTTTTACTCCTGGCTATATCGTTATTCCAACTAACGTGTGGAATATGGTGAGTCTTGATAGTGTTTTAGATCGACTATATAAAATCATGATACCCATTAAATCCATGATATATTGATTATGTACATGTACTGGTACATGAATGATTTTATTACTTCTTACAGGAACACCTGCTCTGCAATATGCACTTTGTTGCTACAGATTCTAGCTCTAATCCTTGGACTGTTACTAGCTATAAATTTGTTGAGTGGATACTATGATACATGTAGGAACACAGACAAAAGGTTAGCTATTATAAGTCTAAAGGCCCCTATACACCAGGCAATGCTATTGCAGGCAATCTGTGGTTACTTTGATCTTCAGGCAACACTGTTGCCTAGAATAGAAATATGTTCTCTATTCTAGGCAACACATTGCTTACAACATCAAAGTAACCACACATTGCCTGGTGTATAGTGGCCTTAATAACAAGTCCATGATCATTCAATTATTATCATTATTTGTTAATATTTTTTAGATGTGCTGAATATTTCCCCAAAGATAATGATGACGGTTACATTCGTATGTCACAGGTATAGATCCATCATTGATATTAAAAAAAGAGAATACTGATTTCAGTTACCATTGCCTGGCTTGTTTTTAGGGTGCTGTGTTAGTGTGCTTTTTTGCACTCTTTGCATCACTGGCTATGCAGATCCTCCTCCTCTGTTGCTGTAGGAAAAGGACTCACTCAACAAGTCAAGAACTTGGTGGTAATGAGTGGATTGATAGCGATCGCATCATGAAAAGGGAGAAGTATAATGTTTTTGATTGAACTTTCGCTGCCTTGATTCACTTTTGAAGAAACGGATTCTTCCTCATACATGTCATGTGTGTACAGTTTAACTTAGTTTATACACAATTGCTATTTTTGATATTAAATTTTTCGTCTTTTTGAATACAAGCAGAGTCAAAATAATTATAATAATAAATATAATAATTATAAACTATGAATTTAAAAATAATGATGGTTATCATAATATAATTCACACTATCTATAAAAATACCAGTGTAACTATTTTTGCGACGCAGTGAAAGGATTTTGAGTGGCACTTGATTTTAGAGTCAGCTTCGAATAAGTGGGTACAAATTCTCTGGAGAGAAATAGAAAAACAAATAATCTTTTTAGAATCTTAATTGGATGATTATTATTGCAACTCAAATAAAGTAAAATAATACATGTACATGTAGTACTGTAAGTAATTCAATGCTTACCTCACTTCAACATTTGCTTTTTCCAGTATATCCCTAGCAATAATATACTTTTTTTTCTCTTTGTGTTTGTCGCTCATGTACACGACTGTAGTTATCCCAGTCTGTACTATCAGCTTAGCACAATCCTTGCAAGGGAAGAGCCCAGTATATAGCGTACAGCCTGATAGATCTTTGTCTCCTCTGTTAACAAATGCATTGAATTCTGCATGGCAAACTATAAATGATAGACACAGGATAGAGTCACTTTATGTGAGCCAAAAAATTACAAATCCAAATTAATCAATACAAGTTGTATATTTTCTGATACACATTTATGTCCTTATGCCATGTAGAAAATTTGAGTTGATTCCGAGCTCAAATTTTTGACTTATGGCCATCTACTAAAAATTGCCAAAATCTGAAAAATACCCTGTACTATAGCCCATGGTTTTTTCCAAAAAATGGCTCCAAAATCAACCTCTACTTTTATTACATTTTCTGATGCATATTGATGCCCTTATGCTATATAAAAAGTTTCAGCTGATTCTAACTAAAATTTTCAGAGTTATGGCCATTTTAAAAAATGGGCCAATTTCTGAAAATTTCCCTGTACTATAGCCCATGGTTTTTTCCAAAAAATGGCTCCGAAATCACCCCCAATTTTTATTACACTTTCTGATACATATTGATGTCCTTATGCTGTGTAGAAAGTTTGAGTCAATTCCAATAAGAAATTTTCAAGTTATGTCCAATTTAAGAAATTAGTCAATTTAAAAAAAATACCCAAGGTTATATAGCCCACAGGTTTTTCCAAAAAATGGCTCCAAAATTACCCAAATTTTTATTACATATTCTGATACATATTGATGTCTTTATGCTGTGTAGAGAGTTTGAGCTGATTCTCAGCTCAAATTTACCAACTGAATATTATTTTTATTTATCAATTTCTATAATCAATTACCGTATGGTCTTTTGTTCTCTTCTTCATTCTTTGCTGTCCCGTCCCATGGTAATATGTCATCACTGCAGCCCCACGGCATCCCATTATAACCAGTCGATATCAATATACCATCTTTAACTACACAAGCACCAACCTATTGTTAATTAACAAGGAGCAATAAAGAATGAGTTTATATTAATGTAGATCTATAATAGCATAACAAATACTGGTTAAAATTTCTTTATTTTTTCTTACTTGAGTCACGGGGTCTTTACTTCTGTCTGAGGTCAAAAAAGCAAGTGACATAAAGAAATTATCATCATCCATTTCAATAGGTTTTTCCCTCGATTTTTCCGCCATTTAAAGATCCGTTGCTTGGCAACAATAGGTGTGGCTTGATTGATGCCCACGTGCTTCCACGTGGTTAGGCGGGGCTAAGTTTTGTATTCCAATTAATGTCCCTCAACTAATATGGCTGTCTTTATAAAGCACTTTAGGCTTAATTCTTTGCTGACCAGTGGCAGTAGCTGCAGTGGTAATTGGATATATGCTAGAATATTAGTAGAGAGATCTCCTGGGAGTCTTAAATCATTATTAGCAGCTCCCGGAGCAGTACTGTCACCTCATATTAGGAGAGACTATTCTACAGAGGTGAAGAAATCAGGTGACAAGGAGCAGCAGACCAGCAGTGGGTCTGTTCTAATGGAAGTATTATCCAAAGAAGAACCAAAGGAGCTGACTGTTGGAGCTAAAGGTAAAATAAAATGATTTTAGAATAATTTTAGTCGCTCTTTTTTTCAGTTGTACGGGCTGGGAAGGATTTTACTTACCTTATAGCCATTTTCGCTGGATTTGGTCTAATGGGTTTCCTGTTCTATTCTGTCGGCAGTGAGTTCTTCAGTTCTGCTAGTCCTTCGTCAATATTCTCAAAAGCACTCAAAAGAGTCAAAGCTGACGAGAGTGTAAGTAGAAAAATGAAGGCATGCATGTATATGTACATGTACATGTAGGTAAAGGCTGCATTGGGTGAGCCTATTACTGGCCATGGCGAAGAGTCAGGGAGAGGAAGGAGAAAACAATTAAAGTACATAGACTAGACAGTACATTATTTTGATGATTATTTTCCGTGGCCCAAAAAAATTTTCCAGTTACTTAGAGTATGAGGTAGACGGCGTTACTTATATGAGAATGAAGTTCCACGTGTCAGGGAGCAAGAGGAAAGGAGAGACAGTCTTAGAACTAAAGAAAGTAAGCAAAGGATTTGCATTGACTTTTAATTAATTTTTGCCTCTAGAATGAAGCTGGGAAGTATGCATTGAGATTCATGTTTGTCGAATTGGCTGGATATCCACCACAAACTATCATACTGGAGGATAATCGATAATATATCATAGCTATTTTTCATTTAGATGTATACATTGTATGATAATAAGTAAGTTTGAGATGATAGAAACTTTTGAGTAATTGAGTTGCCCATGCATTTCACAAGCCAATAGTTGCAAAAGTATTTTATAACAAAAAAATGAAAACATCATCGTTGGTGAGGTTTTTTATCAGTTCTGGCCTGTACTGTCAGTATTATTTGGTTCTGGAACACAAAGGACTGTACACAACTCAGCACAGCATAAAAGATGACGAGTATTGCAAGATACTGTATCCAAGCAAACTTTAATACTTGCCAGAGTCCTGGGATGTAGATCAGTGTTTGTACAGGGAAAGTAAGAGAGATGTGAGCTGTGAAGTTGGACCCTGTACCATACTCCCAATAATCCATTCTATTAGCCAATGATATTGATACTAAGGAAAGATAGAGAGAAAGAATAGCAATAGTGTATTTTTATGCTGCCTTGCTTACAATTCCGTTGCTGATAATTCTTTAATATTCCAATTATCTCATTATCTTGAGTGAGTCTACTGGTGTCATTGTATATGGTAGTGTTGTGTGTGGTGAGTCTCCCAGTGGCTGGAAGTGGGTCTCTCTGGTATATCAGTGTGTCACCTAGCAGCCAGTAATGTGATGCTGGCAATGACCAACTGTTACTGAAATGAATGAGACCTTGTAGTGTCACTGATGCATGTGACTATGATAAAGGAGAATTATAGAATAATTGACTTATTTTGTCATACATGTACTGTGTATGTATGTTCAAACAAGATTCCCCATAGCTTATAAAAATTTGCTGTTTAACATGTTTTAAGGGTAACTCATGCACCCATAATATTAATCAGCTTTTTTAAAGGCATTAATATTTATTACAAAAATTGGGGATACATTTAAAGTCGAATCCCATTAGAAATCAGTGAGCACATTAATTTAAGATATATTAAATTACACAAGAGCTTACATTTAGTGATACTTCAAAAAAGAGAAGCCCTTGTATTCCGGTTATATTATACTCCAGTTCGTTATATTCTATTGTCAATAGCAACTGATCATTAATACGATCATAATTATAATCCTGTTCTCTGAACTATTAGGAGTACAAAATAAAATAATTCACTACCCTCTAGCCATCGATTATATACAAATTTATTTCAGTATACATAAATTACTTTCACTATTGGTATTGATATTTCAGAGTTTAAAGGTGACAATGTGTCGTCCTGGAGTAAACGATTCAGGCCATTGTAACTGCTCCATGTCTTTGCTATAGGGCTAGCGTCTGTAGTCACTTGAAATATCCACTGACCAATAAAATGAATATCAGCCTGCTCTCTATAGCTACTTGTGTACTGCCAAAAATCTGCACAGGGGATGGTGTGCTTTAATTAGAATAATTCAATCGTACCTCTAGTTGAATAGGCAATAAAGAATGGAGCTAGGATAACGAGAGCGTATGTTATGATCTGGAACACGGTGGCCTTTGAGAATACTGTGGAATAATGCTTGATCAGATGAGGAGTGGAGAATACTCGATAGAGGACCATGATCACCACCACCTCTACAGGTAATGTTTATTCAGTGGTCGTTGCTATGGTATTTTAATTGTCATAGCAACGATAAAGTGAAAGAGTATCCCATCATTCGCGTGACAAGACGTGTTCCAAGGTATCATCATGAAAAGAGAACAAAGTAAACTTTTTGCTGCTTTGTTTGATATTAATTAAATATGAAGATTATTTATAATTGCTTGATGCATGCATGTGTTGTACATGTATATTATAATATAATAATAATAATATTAAATAATAATAATAATCTTTGCATTATAATCTAATAGGGCAGTGTGGAAGTGATGTCTTATATCAAAGTTCTTGCTCTTTGTCGTCCCTGAAATGGTAACGAGAAGATCAATATGCCTATTACTCTGTAAGAAATGTACATGTACATGTATACTACTAATTATTAATTTGTATAGTCCATTAATTTCTGAGCTACAATTAAAATCAAGAAAAGACAAAATACTAAGTATGTTTTTATGGGTACTTGTACATGTACATGTGCGTGATAATGATTATTGTACACAGAAGTACATGTACTTACTTGAAGAACTTCCATTTCATGTTGCCTCTCAATATCGTCCAAACCTCTGTCCAATGAGCTCTGAGTTTAATAAAACAAAAAAATTAATTCTTCGAAATAAAATAATTGCGTGCAATATATAATGTACATGTAATTATTAACAAGCAGCTATTAAAAATAATGAGGAAGTGGCTCACAAAGTGTCTTTGCTGTTCAAAGTAGTGAGGGATCCTTTGAGAGACGAGTAACGGAGAGTCAGTGCTTGACTTTGATCGTCCTCTTGGCGTCATCATCCCGTGATACCTCTAATAATTATTGATAATTATAAAAATATAGACTTTCTTTTCCTTTATAAAGCCTGACCCACCTGATCGTACTGGTACTGATCATACTGGTATGCATGATCCAGAGAATGGTAGGATTTTGTATTGGGACTTGAGTCTCCTCCTAGTATCATCCCTCCTCCTTCCACTCCTATTCCTCTGTGTGTGAGACTAGGGGTTGCTGCTATGGACGCTGACTCGGCTAGTTTCATCATCTGGTCGACCTCTTTATCTAAATCAAGTGCACTTCGACGCTATTAAAATAAAATGAATAATAACAACAGCGATAATATTAATAAACTTGTTCATTGGTGCATATGAGAAGGTGCTTTGCTTACAAAGTCTTGTCTTTGTTTTTCTTTCAGTCTTTCCTCCTGTTGTGTGGATAAATTATTGATTTATTGTGATGCCCTTTGGGGTATTTTTGTACCTCTTTCTTTTGTTTCTCTTGCTTGAAAGTAACTTCAAACGCTTCACCCATTGTCTCTACAAGTTTTTGTGCCTATAGTGGTACCACATATCAATCATAAATTAATACATGTATTCTAGCTATTGTCCTGTCCTGTATTTCATGGTATGATATTTTTATTGTTTGGAATGTATATTTTGGGAAAGTTAGAGAATTTTGGTATTTTTTATCTACATGTACATGCACATGTACTGTATACACAGGAAAGAGCTCATTCCACCTTTCTCCCAAATTTATTAATCCTCCATAGTAAATGTACATGTACATGTCTTCATTACTCACATCTCCTTCATGGCATTGGAATACGTGACAGAATTTCCGTTTCTTCTTCATGTTAATGAAAGCAAAGAGCTTCTTGTTCTTGAAGTCAAGGGAACAGAAAGAAATGGTTGACATCTTGACAGTGGCAAAGTGATCCTGATAGAGAGAGCAAAGCTGCATCATCATTTTGTGATATACTGTACTTGCTTACCCAAGTGCTGTGGTCATATAGCACAACAGCTTTGACGGATATGAAAAGTTTAAATCGTCTCTGCCCTTTTCCTCCATAAAGACTCCTTAGCTGCTCGGCTGCTTTGTGCATGGTCTCTTGTCCGTACAACTGCTGGACCTCACAGAACCCATAGCCTTTAACATCATAGAACTTGAGAGCTGTAGATAGTCTCGGTAATTTGTGCACTTTTTTGAATAATTGTTATTTCCTAACCTGATAGAGTCCCCTTGTTTTTGATGTAGCCAGGCTCCTTCTTTCGTCTTTGCTGTAATAATAATGAATAAAAGGTGTATTGCTATTATTTATTACCTCTCTCTCGTTCTTTTCCTTTTTGTAATACGGAAGATTCTTTCTCTCTTGCTTTCCTCTCCAGCATTTCTGTAATTTCATAAAAATTTATAACGTGCATGATCATCACATAGTTTTAGCTCACTTGAAAAATGATTGCAATTTCTCTCATTTCCAAGAAATATATTCTTGCTCTATGAAAATGAAAGTTTTTTGTATCTTTGCATGTGCTCCTGTGTCTCGGCTAGTCACTTACCTGACCATTCTCCACCATGTCTGTATTGTGATTGCTGCCTCCCTCTCCCTGGCACCTTTAGCATCAAACAAAGGATTGTCCCACTGCGAGATGTCAAAGTTCTCTAGTCCTTGGTCCATGAAGAATGGGTCTGAGAAACGGTTTGCAAACGGGTCTGCAAAATGCTGGCGTCTCCTCTTGAGGCCCATGGGTCTCCTTTCCTCCTCTTTAGAATAAATGTTTGTAAAACGAGTTTCCTCGTCGCCCCCTCTTGTCCTTTTTCGTCTCCGGCTCTTGAAGCACAGCATCTCCCTTTTTCTTAGGCAGAGGAGCATTGCTACCAGTAAAACCAAGAAAAGGAGGATCACAACCACACAGAGAGCCGGGATAGCGAAGTACTGCCATTCAACCATTGCTGCTGCAGAACTGGATCTTGAGAGATGGGCGATGGGCGTAACCAGTTCTGCATAATAATGAGCCCCACCCATGCGTCATTACAAAACAACAAGGCTATCCAGTTGCAACAGTTTTTGCATAATGCATATAATTACTGCCTTGAGAGATGCCTCTGCTGCTTTTTAAAGACCTCTGCTAAGCTTTGCTGGACTATTTTCTCTTCTTAGCTACCCTGCTGTCTCTATTCAATCCTAAAAGCCTACACTGTGTTGCTGCATGCCCTGAGGTATTACTATGGAATCAGAAAGGAAGAGCAGTCCAGGTTAGTGTCCTTTATTGAATTTAGAGGTTGCCAACGAATCCAGCATGACTTGCATCCGTGTAAATTGAAAGGTTTTAGCATATTAATGAGCCTAGAGTGCTAATTCTTAGCTATTTCCAGTGACAAACCTTTGAGCTCGGTGGTTGTTGCTGGAGAAAATGGCTACCTTTTGCTACCGCTGCCATGGAGTGCAAAGTCAGTTGTGTCTATGCTTATAATAATTCTAAAATAACTAGAATAGTGTTGTATATATAGTTGTGTTGGCTAGCCTGTTTTCCCATAAGGCCTTGCTTTGACAGTAGATTCTAAACCCAGTAGCTTTCCAGCACCAGTCTTGTAAGCCAAGAACAAGAAAGACCTCGCTCCTGTTGCATCTGTATATACTTTCCTTATCCTGCTTTAAGGTAGATTGATATGCTTTGCTTTGAATGCAGCAGTCTATATTGAGCTCCAATTTGTTTTCCTTTCAGTTGTGTCACATGTATAGATTCCACTTCCATTTTATCATGTTCATGTATGCCAAGTGTTGCACTTGATGTAATGATAAACCAAGACCTTCCCCTATTACAAAATGGCAGTTCCCTTTTGCTCTATCATTGCAATCCTTGTCTATAAAAGCAATTGCTGGTTCTTAGCCTGTACAGTTGTTTGCCTTTAGCTAATAGTATGTTCATGTGTGATAATGTTAGCTGCTTCTGTTCTTTATTCTGTTTACCTAGAGCCTTCAATCTGTCTTAAGTGTGGGAGTCAGATCTCACATATACCTTACCGCTACAACGGGCAGGTCTTCCACGCTCGCTGTCTTCTATGCAATGCTTGTGGTAAGTCAATGCAAAATTATTTCTCATAGGGTCAGAATAATAGAATTTTTATTTGTAAAGTACATGTACAGTACATGTAGTTGCTTTGTGTGTCTGTGGTAATGGTGACAATAGAATATTAGTGCTTTAGTAATCAAGGGAAGTGTAAAAAACTTTGCTGTATGCACTAAATCGTTGTGATAATTTCCATTCCTTTTACATGTGCATGTAAGTATACATGTAAAATGGTAGCGCCTAAGTGTTGTTTGGTATTTTCATACAATGCTTGACTCAGTGTCACTGATGAAAAGTGTTATGTCCATATATTAGAAGTGATGTTTACTGTGAATGCATCATAGCCTCTTACGTGTACGAGTCCATTAATGGCTCAACTGTTAACAAGTGAAATTGAACGAAATCAGTTTAAAGTCGTTTCCACTTTCACATTCTCCTTACCATCTTTGTCCTGTTAACCTGTTGTATCATGTCTATACTTGTGTTTACTCAATACTCCAGCATTTATGTATGAATTTTAAAAGTGTTAAATGCCATAGAGATTATGCAGCAGTCGTTACTGAATTATTGACAAAAAACACAAAACATTAATGTATAAGAGGTATTTTTGATGATAACTTCCCACTGATGATTCTCAGTAAGGAATCTTGTTATGATGGGTCATTATCATAACTGTCAACATTAGCCTCTCATGCTATCACCACTGCCACTGTGGCCCCAAACACCTCCTTATAACCACAGGAAAAGCACCTTTACTGTTTAAAGGGACTCTCTTAACTGCAGACTTTCCCTACATTATAAAATCCTCGTAATGATGAATGGATGTATCATTAGAGACCCACAGTTTACATTCTTTGCGTAATACAATAGTCACAATAGAGTCATTTGCTATTGTTAGCCATGCTACCTCCCTTGGCTACCAGTACACAAAACACTGTACATTGTATGCGTTGCTGTTTACTGCGTGTGTGCAGACTTTACCTATTTATTACATGCATAATATACATGTAGTTTGATGTGGACTGTAATTGGTATGCGTATCATGTACACATGTAGTCAACTAAATAATGAATAATGCTGCTCTGCTATAGCAGAGTTCATTATTGTACAGTATGCTTGTTTGGTAGTGTCACATCACCCAATCATGTTATTCATAGTTGGTGTATTCTAAATATGTGGAGTATGTGTATATTATTGGAAATGGCATGGAACACCTACACTTTCTGATCGGATTTATTGTTTTATCCTCTGGCAATTTATTCATGTGGTACATGTACATGTACAAATACTGTGTTGTGTACAGTAATGTGACATACAAAAATGTACATGTACTTTGTACATTATACTTGTGTACATGTAGTCACGTTTTAATTTCCTCTTCTCTCTCTGTTTACTTTCTTAGTTCAATCCTCTCATCTCATCTCTCTCTCCCTCTCTCTCTCTCTCCCTCTCCCTCTCTCACTCTCTCCCTCTCTGTAATGTTCTTGCTTATTCTATAGCAATATATTTCCCATGTGATAATGCCACACTACAGTACATTAATGGATGCATGGTCTATGTATTTTTGTATCATATTACTTTATAATGAAGCCTGTGTCATTTGATACTGTCATATATCTGAGAGTGTGAGTCTCCATTGAATCTCGTTATAATACAATCGTTGCTATGGTTATGGTGCATTCTTAAACCAGCTGTTGCTCTATTGTGTATATTTAAAGTTACTCTCTCTCCCTCTCTCTCTCTCTGTCTTTCTTTATTAGGAAAGAGATTGATTGGTAAACCTTTTATTACTCTCAACAGACAAATATTTTGTGGAGACAAGGTTAGCCATACTGTGCCATGCCACACTTATTAGATCTACACGTACAGTACATGTACATGTACATTTTTACATTTATTTGTAATTAATCATTATATTATTTTTTAGTGTCAAGACTCTTTCCTTAAGGGGAAATCACCTAAACCTTCATCGGATCCACCTTATCCAGAGGTTAGTGTATATTGTCTAAGTGCATGCTATTATTTTCTTCTTTTTTTAATAGCCTAGTCTTAGTGAAGGTGAGTTCCCCACAGTGTCTATAGAGGACGTCCGATTAGACAAGACCAGTACTAACAATATGCCTGGTAGTTCCTCCCCATCAATGCATAGCTACAGATCAAGTTCCTCTCGCTCCGACTATCAACATCCCCAGCCCCCTCACCCTTCTTACCCTCCTCCCTCTCGTCTCACCGATTACCCTGTAGCTTCCTCTCCTCTAGTGACTCGTTCCTACACGTCAAACGACTCTCTCTCGACGCTAAGCGAGAGCAGCTTCACGTCCGATAGCTCCTCGTATACTTACGAGCCTCACAGGAAGCCAAAGAAGAAGATACTCAAGAACTCTAACGCTCCGAGAAAACATCACAAGAACAGAGTCCGCTGGGGCTTGAACAACCTCCACCAGTACCAGTCTCACTCTGACAGAGAGTACAGCGACGAGACTGATACTCTCTCTCTTGAGTCCTCAACCTCTTCATTCTCTAGCTACCTACCCAGTACTACCCACATGTACCCTCCCCCTCCGAGAGGAGAGAGCACTGCTCAAGGTTGGAGGGACTATGAGCAGCGAGTTTCTCCTTCTAATAGTACCGGGTTGGTTCCTGGTTACCCCAGGGGGCTCTCTCAGAGCCAGACCTCATTGAATCCTCCTTATCACAGCCAGTATAGGTCCCTCTATCGCTCTTACTCTAGTGATATACCCTCTCCTACTCACTCCTCATCCGATGGATGGAGACGATATGATTCCGCTCAAATGCTCCATAATCATTCTCACATGACGCCTGTTAGTTACCATGGTTACCCGGCACATGGCCCCGCCCCTCCTCCAGTGTTTTATCTTGACGAGTCCAGCATCCCTGACTTTGATGATGAGAGAAGACGGAGACAACATATTTACAAGATACCTCCTAGACTCAGCGGCTCTGGAAGTATCCTACAAACTCTTTCTGAAGATGACAAGAATGATTATGATCACCTAACCACTCCTCCTCCTCCTCCTCCTCCTCGGAAAACAGCACAAGAGAGACTCTCTCCCAGCACACCTGACAGTCAGTGGTACACCAGTGAGGACATTGAGGAGGCGCTACAGCTCATTAACGAGTCAGGGACTGGGAGCCAGTCTGAAGACGAGACCACACCATCCAGACAGTCTCCTCTAATAGACACAAAAGCAAGGAGTCCCTCACCACCGCCTCCTCCAAAGAGAGCATCAAGTTTATCTGCTATTCCGTATAATGTTAATCATGTTGATCCTACCCTGCCTGGTCCTATAGCCAGTGCTACCAGTATAAATTCTGATCCTTCTCTGTCTCTTTCTTCATCTCCTCCTGCCTCCAGAAAGGATAGTATCATTTTGTCTCCCCCGCCAGAGTTTGCTAGCGAAGAGACCAAGCCTCGTTACTCTATAGCATCAGAGAATCTGTCGTTGAGCAGTCCATCGATGGAGACACTTAAGAGTTACCCGTACACTGACTCACCCTCTTCCCTTGATGATGGACTGACTCCTGAGGTACACCCAGAGATGATGGCTCCCCCTCAATCTTCTCTTAAAGAACTCGGGACATCTTGGGGCTCTCCACTGAAGCTGAAGGATAGGATCGTAGAGGGAGCTGAGGATCCTCACAGGACTATTAGTCCTCCATTGATGCAACCTCAGGCTTCTAATATCACTGAGACCAATAGCAGCATTAAGACATCAGTGTCAGATTATAATACTGCTAGCTCCATTGGTTATCAATTATCAACAGTCCAACAGCAAATGAGTCAATTATTGTCTCCGGATTCTGTCAATAGTTCTAATGAAAGTTCTTCAATGCGTCGAGTTAGAACTTCACCACAGGACCTCACATCTAGTAATGCTAACAGATCTCCTACTATTGGTGGGAGTGGTTCTAGTCCTAGTCCTGATGTTCCTGGAGCTATCAAACTCACTAAAGAGGAAGAGGCAACAGTTCAGTGGCTGAAGCAGCCAAGGACTCTGAAGCCGGTTAAAGTTGATACTGATAGAGAGATTGAGCAAATGTTGGCCGGTCTTGGAAAATCTGGGAAGCATCGTCACACAAGTCGCTCTGCATCTAATCTATCACTATCATCAACCACAAGACAGAAATACTTTGGTAAGTCTATTATTACATGTACATGAGAGTGATTGTTAAAGAAGATACTGTACATGTACATATACATGTACATTATTTATGAGGGCCATAACTCAAAAATTTGAGCTCAGAATCAGCTCAAACTTTCTACACAACATAAGGACATCAATATGTATCAGAAAATGTAATAAAAATTGGGGGTCATTTTTTAGTCATTTTTCTGAAAAAACCATGGGCTATAGCCTTGGGTATTTTTCAAAAATTAGCTGATTTCTGAAAATGGCCGTAACTCGAAAATTTCTGTTCAGAATCAGCTCAAACTTTCTACATAGCATAAGGACATCAATATGTATCAGAAAATGTAATAAAAATTGGGGTTGATTTCGGAGCCATTTTTTGAAAAAAACTGGGCTATAGGTACATCAGCCATGCATGGTAAAATTTTGAGCTCAGAAATAGCTTAAGCTTTTATATACAGTAGTGACAGTACAGTACATGTAGTAAAAGAATAATAATATGTGCATGTATCAGAAACTCATGTACACTGGTACATACTAAACTCTACATGCTTTACATGTACATGCACTGTATGATTATTCTCATACTCTATAGGGACGTGCTCTGTATGTCAAAAAGCAATCGAAAATTCTCAGAGTTTGTTTAGTTTTGCTAGCCGAATGTACCACACAAAATGCTTCTGCTGTGCTCAATGTGGTAAGCTAAACTGGTAATATACTGCACTGCTTTGCACATGTACCATTATATTACAGTATGACTATTCCACTGTATTATTCCTGTTAGGTTGTCCATTGCGTGGTAAGCAGATATACACTGTAAGAGGAATGCTAGTTTGTTCTGATGATTATAAAAATATGACAACTAGTCCTTCAGCACATCATTCACTACCAGCAGTGGCTCTTATGAAAGATACAAGAGATCCTGTTCTCTTTCAAAGGATAATACAGCACTCACCCTCCGCTGTGTCCCGGGCTGATCATGTCCCTGATTGCATGATCAATGGGGAGATTAATAATATACACAACTCAGCCACTATGGTCTAATCTTTCTTTTGTAATTATTATTATTATCATTATTATTATTACTGATTATTTTAAATCTCTCTCTTTTCTCTGTTGTGATGTGTATTATAATTGATTTTTAAAAGAAGTGCAAACAGCAAAAAATTGAAATAAAACTGAGCCCCACCCAATTTTTTTTGCAGAAGATCACGTGATAACTGATAATGAAAATGAAATAAAATGGCGGTGTATTCCGCTCGGAGTATTCTAAGCTTCTAGCATGCTTCTAGGACAGAAAGGCAAGCAGAATAATTATTAAAAATAATGTGTGTGATATTTTTTCCAGGTAATCATTGATTTTCAGATAAAATACATTATCATGTGAGTTTCGATTTTTGTGATTCTGTGTTTGTAGTCGTTTGTTAATGTTGGCACAATGATTATATATTATTTATTGGGTATAAACCTTTTGAGCTCTGAATGAGTTATGGTTTATGCCATTATTGTAATGGGTGTGGTCACAAAAGAAAAATTTTATAGGGTAACTTTTCCATGGCCTATAGCAGGAAGCGTGATTGCATATTTGTTTTATGAGATGCTTAGTAGCACATTTCACCGACTTTTGTAGCACAGGAAGGAATATCTTTATAGTGCATGTAGATGTAGGTGTGTCTACTGAGCCATTATAAATACAAGAGCTACCCGTGCATACATTCACTACAAGCTCACTAGTCAATTATCTCCGAGTTATGGCTTCATATTCCCTGACTACTGATGCCGACTTTCATCTAGCAAGCCAAGTTAAGTCTAAATTGGAGCAATCTCTAAGAATAGGAATAAGTCATAGAAAGGACACTATTACTTATATTTATCAAATGAAAAGGGAGATTGAAGAAAGCTATGATAAACATAAAAAGGCCACAATAGGAGGAACAGCTGCTACAGTTACTGGGTCTGTTCCAGATATTGCACATCTACTTAATTTTCATCTACTCTGTATTTACATCTACTATTAAAAAATTCTCATGTATATACATGTACTTGCATCATTTACTTTCTTGTATTTACATTTACTTACAAAAAATGTTATCAAGTAACAAAAACTTCATTATTTATAGAAAAGTAATTGTTCTAATTGTTCATTTTTCAAACGAGTTCGTCTCTGACTTAAAACAATCCCAGCTTTTGAAAAAAGGCGTTCAACTGGTGCAGAACTCGATGGTACTGAATGTAATTGTAATGCTAAAGTAGATAATGATGTAACCTTTCGCTCACACCAAAAAGTTAACGGTTTCATATCTAATGTAGGGTGATCAAAGTACACTTGTAATTCGACATCATTTTCATTAGTAGAACTGCCATGGACTACAACACTGCTGAAATCTAAGAGACGTTTCTTCTTTTGTGGCTGTGCTTCTAAATCTAAAGGAATATCATTAGTAGTGGGTGTAGATACAGCTTCAGTAGTAGGCGGAGCAATAGAATCAGTTTGAGGTAAAAGTTCTTTGATTTTATCCTTTACAGTGGTTGGATAAAACTTGAAAAACTTGCCTTCAGTATGACTGTTTGTAAAAGTGAGTTTGATTCTCGGATCAAGGGCAGTTGATGCTTGATGAACTGCAGAGTCAAGTAAGTATCTGAAATGCTTTTCTAAGCTATTCTTGAGAGCTTCACACAATGCATTAATAGCTGTATTATCTCTTGGAACACTATTAATTGCATTTTCTAAAGAGTCAACGACAGGAATAACACGACAAGAGGTAGGTTCATTTTCCCGTTGTAGGATATCCGTTCCTTCAGCAAAGTATTCCAGGACATCTACTACACCTTGAAGATTTTCTTTATCAGTAGTAGTAATAGTGAGAGTTAAGTGGTTACAACTTTCTAATGCAGTATTAATAAATCGACATGTTTTAAGATGTATTTATGCATTCTTAAGTACGAGTTCCATCGTGTTTCATTAGCAGTAGGTATCCTTTTCTCTTGTAATGCATAACGAAAATGGCTTGATTGACGCGAGAGAGTACATATAGCCTTCGCCTTTTTAAATGCAGCTTGAACTCTACGGTAATTTAAAAGCTCTTTATAGCCATCATGTACTACTAACTGTAGCTGATGAGCAGCACACCCAATCCATCCTTCAAAATGTGAAAGTGGTTGGCTTGTCCACTGAGAGAGCATTGCTGTGTTCTCATCTTCACTGTCGGATTCATCATTTTCAGTAGGACAAGGGAACTCATCATCAAGTTCCATAGTGAAGGCACTCTTCATATTTGCAGCATTGTCTGTTACTACAAGAAAGCATAGTACTTTTACTCGATCTAGCTCATCTTCGAAACGATTCCTGACATTAATACTAGTGTGTGGAGGTGGAACTTCTTTGAAAAAAGTAAGCTATTTTTCAGAGACCTGTTTCAGTAATGAAATGAATAGTACAGCCAAGGAAGTTTCGACCATCTCTTGCTGTCCAAAAGTCAGCAGTAACTGTAGGCTTTGGCCGCAATGCTGATATCTCTTTTAGGAAGAGCTCTTTATCATGAGTATACAAATCATTTAACTTTCTCTTTACAGATACTCTTGATATTGGTGTAAAGCGAGGTTCGACATCAGCCATGAATGACCGAAACCATGGTTGTTCAACCATCTGTAGAGCAAGTCCTCCACGACCACACAAGTTTAAGGCAACAGATGTAGCAATTTTGTCCTGATTCTTGAAGTCTGGCTTTTTCTTAGCTTGCACATCACTTGTAAGAAGCATCTGATTAGAACTTCTTAGTTGACGCTGCCGTTCTTCTCGGTGATTTCTTAGTAAGTGAGAGTGGGATGTTTGTAGGTGCTTGAGAAGGTTTCCTTTTGTAGTTAACGTGAATTTGTAGTCCTTTAAACATGTCTTACATTTAGCCACACAGTCTTTGTTCATTTGGGGCCGAGTAGGCAGTGTAAAGAAGAAAGAATAATCAATATTTCTTGAGCTAGGAGTAACACATGTTTCGGTCGCCATTTTAAAAACCACACCCCTTAATTATTAAAATTAAAAATATTCGTGTAATTTTCGTGTATTAAGGAATAATCACCTTGTATCTACATCTATCTACTCTTTACTGTTATTTTCGTGTAAATATTCGTGTATCGTGTATACACGTGCAATATCTGGTCTGTTCTAGGCATTGTTGGGGTCACTACAGGATTGCTCACTTTCGGTGCTGGCTTTATTGTTGCAGGTGTAGGAGCTGGTCTCGCTGCAGCTGGTGGTGCAACTATTGCTGGTGCTCAAATTGGGTATCATGCTGTATCCAGTGGTTTGCTTAAGAATGTTCAGCAAGCTGTTGAAAGAGATAGAGTCCAGGCAGCTGAGATTGAGAAGTATGGCAAAGAATTGGACAGCTATATTGAAAGTCTCTCAGCAAGGCATAGAATATGTAAAGATACAGTGTACGTTCAATTGAAGTATTACGATGCACATGGATCTTTAGCCAGGAATGCTGCTCTACTGGTCTATAATATTGGACGATTTACTGAAGTGGCTGGTGATATAACTAGACTTGCTACCAGTGCTGTTGCTGTGGGCAGGACTGCTGCCACTGGTACTCGTTTGGCAGCTACAGGCCTCCGGACTGTTGGTGGGATACTAAGTATTGGTAGCATTGTACTGGATGTCGTTTTCCTTCCAATTGATATTGGAGTAATTTTCAGAGCTTCTTATGATGTTCATAAGTACCGAACAACCGGTGAGTCTAACTCAGATGCTGCAAAAAAGACCAAAGAAGTTATCCTAGTACTAGAGGAGAATCTTAATGGCTGGAAAGCAATACTGAATGAATTGGAAGCTGAACCGCCAAGAGAATCTATAGTTACTGTACCCAGTTCTAATTTGTCAGAGAGAAGCAAATTTTATTATATTTGCTGTGTTGTATTTTGTTGTGTTTGCTATAATACTCACTAGAGATGCCTGCATGGCAATTTTGTATCTTTTGTTAGTTTTGTGTTATGACCATTCATAATTCGGAGCAGCTTATACTACCAAAGGTTTGGTGGTCAGTGTGGCATAGAGTATAACTATTATTAGCTATAGAGTCTTTTTTCCTATGTCTTAAAATGTCTTTTAAGACTTTTAAAATTATGTCTTTTTTCTCTTGTGTTGCTTGGATCATGTCAGTGGCAGCTACTATATAATGGAACATGTTTCTTTTTCATCATGTACTTAGTCTATTATCTGAAACTTTTCTTGATTATCGAAATATATTTTATTTACATTTGTGGTTGTTGTGGTGTGGCAAATATTTTGAGTCTTTAAAATGTCTAAAAAGCATGGTTATTTCTGTATTTTTAACATTATTTGTGGTCAATTATATAGCCACTGGCAACTTCAGCATTTCTATGAGATTACAATGGATGGTATGATAAATGGAATTTAGTTTGTCTAAAGAGAACTAGGCAACAGAGCATTCTATAAGGAGGCAGCCTTGAACGAGATTCTTCAACATAAAGTTACAATATGGAAATTCTCCATGCTTATGATGCATACAATAACTTTGCACAAATGCATTCTATTATAGTAGTCATATTGCACTAATTCTTGCAGCTATGTTGCTCAATGGATGGTATGATAGATGGATAAATACCATGGGAGTACTTTAATTTCCAGATACTTAACAATTGTGAATTTATGACAATTCTCTATGTGTCAATGATATCACACAGTGTCAATCCAACCTGGTCTTGAATGGTTGCAAATGATGTCAAAAATCATACTTGTTCCTATGCCACTGCTATCTACCCTCTCTAGTCCAGTGTCAAATATTCCTCTCTGTGCACGTTTGAAGGAAGAGGAGCCAACTAAACTGGGAATCATCTCAATTTGCTTCTTTACAGTGGAGACTTAAATAAAGCTTAATGCATCATGCATCCGTTTGAAAATATAAGAATATCTGTCTGTATCAGTGAATTGATTCTTAATGCACCATGCAGTCCTTAATCCAAATTGTAATGATGTCGTGTTATGTCACATGGAGCGGTAAAACAAAAACTCCTCCCTTTAAACTTATTTGGGTTCGGCTGTCACCAAAATAGGAGAGGTTTAAGTAAACCGAAAGTGTTAATAGTTGCAAATTATGTAACCTGGTGTATTATGAGTGCCTTTTACAGTTATTTATATTTTAATAAGCTGAAAGAACTGAAGAGACAGCAATGAAGTTACTCTGCGTTCTTTTTTCTTTCTTTCTCTTTGTCTCTTTAGTTGCAGGAATTCATAACAAGTCCTCCCTTACTTTTGGATTCATTACAACACTGACTGGGCCTGTTGTAGTTTCTGGTGCCATACCTGTTGTTGATCTGACCTTGAAGCTTATTAATGATAGGAAGGATGTTCTAAATAATTATACACTTGGCTACTCTCCCATACTTGACTCAAAAGTAAATCTTATTTCATTGCTTCATTATTATTTGTTATATAGTGTGATCGTACCACTTCTCTGGATCAATTCTTTAATGTGATTAATAGTGATACTACTATTATAGCATTGTTGGGTTGTGGATGCTCTACTGCTACCATACCAGTAGCTGAGATTAGTCACTATTGGAATATACCACATGTAAGTGCATTATTACAAGTACAATGACAATCATGAGTTTATTGGGATTTTTCTTTGTCCATTTTAAAATATAAACTTGAGATTTTTTGTTTGTTATTTTTTAACAGATAGCCTTTGCAGCTAGCACTCACATATTAAATGATCGCAGCCGATTCAGGAATTTCTACAGAGCTCTAATTTCAAATGTTTACTTTGGTGAAGCAGTTGCTGAGCTTATGGTTCAGTTTGGATGGAAACAAATGGGACTCATAACACAAGATGAAGCTTTGTTTCAAAATGTGAGCTGCATGTGATTATAAAACCAATGTATTGACATTGCAGTATTTAGGTATTGGTAGGGATCATCAGTGCTTTTGAAAAACAAGGTTTGGTTCTAGATGGATATATTATCAAAACAGGAGGCTCTTTGAATCCTTTCTTTGCAAGAGTTAGCAAGTTCTGCTGTATTAGCATTATGGTAACTATCTTCTTTATAGAAAGATGCTATGAATTTTAGAATTAATAAAATAAATGCTTACCCTAGTTTTAGCTATCAAGTGCTGTGTGAGGTATGTGTATGTACATGTATATTAGTTAATATGCATGATGTTACATTACCAGGCATATTACAGAGGAATGTATGGGTCAAAGTATGTATGGATCCTTCCAATGTGGTACGGTCCAGATTGGTGGAAGACTGTATCCTCTAAAAACTGCTCCTGTACTGATGATGTCATGTTGCAGGTGATAAATGGCATCATAGGTGTAGTTCCTGAGGGATATTTTCCACTTGAAAATGAGTCAATAATAACTTACTCTGGCTTGGTAATCTTATAATTTTAATATTTTATGAATGCTTGAATATTTTATAGACTTCAAAAATGTTTCGTGATAAAATTGATTGGATTTTCCAAGACCCCAAGTATCAAAACTATTCAGAAATAGTTCCTGGAACTGTCTTTGATACTGTGTGGACTATTGCCATTGGGTTAGATGTAGCATCTAAGAAGATTTTGATTAAGAATGAGACTGGATGTGAGGGGCTGCCTGGAGAACTGGTACCACTGGAACATTTTCAATACACTAATATGAAGCTAGGATGTGTTATAAAGCAAAGCTTCAGTGAACTTAATTTCCTCGGAATAACTGTTGGTTGCAAATTAAATTTTGATTTTTATTCACTGTAATAATGTATAGGGTGAAATAACTTACAGTTTGAATGGTAGTCGACCATACAACATTATACTATATCAACAATACAGAAGAATATCAGGTATCAACATAATGATATTTAGTGGTACTATTATGTTCTGTAGCAAATTCAGTAGCAAGGGTCACATTTGGTCATGTTGTAGTAGAAGCTCAAAGAAACATTTTTAGATTCATACAAGGAGAATCGAGCAGTACCCTATGGATTGGTAGGCTACTCATGTACATGTAGCTATTAGTGTTCTATTTTTCTGTCTTTAGGTGGTGTCCCTCCCTACGATGGTTATCCAATGAATAAAATACATCAAAACAATATTGTAATAGTCATCATTTATAATATACTGGCAGGTTGTGGCCTTATATTTGCTACATTCTGTTTCACTTTTAACATAGTCTGCGGTAACAAGAAGTAAGTAATGACCCAGGCTGCTATTATTTTTTTATTTTATAGATTAGTGAAACTGAGCAGTCCTCGCTTAAACTACATAATTATTTTTGGATCTGTATTTTTGTATTTAAGCGTCTTTTTCTACTCTTATACTGCTGATATGCAGAGAATGCAAACTGCTTTTTGTAATGTAAGCTCCAGTATAGCCTGAAAGAGTTGTGAATTATCTTAATTTGTAACAGGTTCGACTCTGGCTGTTTTCTTTGGGATATAACCTTTGTTTTAGTGTAATCCTTGCAAGGACTTGGCGTGTGTATTACATTTTTAACAATCCAAAGCCAAAAAAGAAATCCACTGTAATAATATTTATATGTCAATTACTTTAGATTAAAGCTTGTTTAATTATAGGGAATTAAGGATTGGATTCTCATTCTAATGGTACTGTGTATTGTGGCTATTGACATGACCATCATAACTATTGGCACAACTATTCCATTGTCAAGAATGTCTGCCACTTTCACAAATGACACCATCCACCCACAGACAGTCACTGTATGTGTTGTTGGTTAATATTAATATTATAATTATCTAATTCTTTTGTGAAGGATGATGGTTTGATACAGAAGAATTTCTTATTATTATGCCACACAAAGAATTCCTTCTATTGGCTTAGCATTTCATTTTGCTACAAAGCCTTTCTTCAAATCTGTGCAATTTTCATGGCATTCCACACTCGTAATGTGGACGTGAAAGTGCTCAATGAATCAAAGGAGATAGCCGCCATTATATATATTAACAGCATCATACTAGTTCTGATTGCTGTGGCTGAGTTGGCTCTGGAAAGTAATCATGACGCCTATGCTGCTCTATTTGGTCTTGGTTTGCTTATAGAAGCAACCCTATTTCTGGGATTTATCTTTATTCCTAAGGTAAATGAAATCCAACATATACATTTACATGTAAGATAAGAACTTTCCTTTTTTTTCTTAAGATCTTTTTCCTGTATTTTGATCCTCAAGGAACAAAAATATTCAACCACAAAACGACAATTGTAGCTGCTCTTTCTCAAGCAAAAATTGAGCCTACCAATGCCATATTGTCTTATGCAGGAACAGTATAATGAAGGACAATTAATTAATCTTTACTGTAGTTAGTTGAGTATTTTCATTCATTGTTTTGAGTATCACTGTATTAGTTCTATAATGATATTTAATTATTTTTAGTCATATTTTAAAAAGAAGTCATGTTTAAAAACTAAAAGGCATATCACTCTTGTTTATTTTTAGTTTTTACCTTTATTGGTTAATGTTTACTCGCTCTCATTTTTACCTAACTTGGCTAAAACACTAAAGGTTTTCTTAAGTGTTAATGGTTGTGAAATTTATGAGTCACATCCTCAAGTTTCATATGCACGTGCTCATTATTTAAACTCATCACAGTACACATCCTTGTTTATTTCATCAGTGTGAGTAAAAGTCATGAAGCTGCTCTGTCTTCTTTTCCTTGTGTCTCTGTCACTTTCCACATCAGTTTCAGTTTTCAAAAAGAACTCTTCTCTTCAGTTTGGATACATTACCTCACTCACTGGCTCTTTCATAGCCAGTGGGAGCATACCTGTTGTTGATTTGGCATTGAAACTCATTAACGAGAGGAATGACCTCCTTGAGAACTATACATTGGGGTATACTGATTTTCTGGACTCAAAAGTGCAATATTTCAAATTATATTTAATAATGAATTAATTTTTATAGTGTTCTTATACAAGCTCTTTGGACCAGTTCTTCAAATTAGTGAACCGTAATGCTACTATTTTAGCATTGTTGGGTTGTGGATGCTCTACTGCTACCATTCCAGTAGCTGAGATTAGTCACTATTGGAATATACCGCAAGTATGCAGAATTAATATAATAATTGTAAGTGTATCAATGATTTTTTTAATACTGTAGGTTGCCTTTGCATCTAGCTCTCTGGCATTATTTGATCGTCATCGATACAGGAATTTTTTCAGAACAATAATAGCACAGCGCTTTATTGGTACAGCATTAGCACAGCTTATGGTAGAGTTTGGATGGAAACAAATGGGAGTCATAACGCAAGATGAGGCTTTGTTTCAAAATGTAAGCTAACAAATGAATGCTGTGATAATAGCTAGTGTGTTTTTAGACATTAGTAAGTATTAGTACCGCCTTTAAGACACGAGGTTTGGTTCTTAATGGATATGTTATTAAAACAGGAGGTTCTTTGGATCCTTTCTTTGCAAGAGTTAGCAAGTTCTTTATCAGCATTATGGTAACTATTTTCTTTGTAGAATGATGCTATGAATTTTAGAATAAATAAAATAAATGCTTATCCTAGTTTTAGCTATCAAGTACTGTGTAAGGTATGTGTATGTACATATATATCAATTATTATGATGTTACATTACCATTTATATACCAGGCATATTACAGAGGAATGTATGGGTCAAAGTATGTATGGATCCTTCCAATGTGGTATGCTCCAGATTGGTGGAAGACTGTGTCCTCTGGAAACTGCTCCTGTACTGATGATATCATGTTACAAATGTTGAATGGCATCATGGGTGTAGTTCCTGAAGGATTTTTCCCACTTGAGAATGAGTCAATAGTAACTTACTCTGGCTTGGTAGGCAAATATGCAACTAAAAACCATAATTATTATTTTGTGTAGACTTCAAGAATATTTGCTGATCAATATCATTTTCTTCTACAAGAGCCTAAGTATGAAAATTTAACAGAATTAGGAATTGCTGGACTTGCTTTTGATGCTGTGTGGGCTATTGCTGTTGGATTAGACATTGCATCCAAGAAGATCCTTTTTGGTAATGAGACTGGGTGTGAAAAACTGTCCGGAGAAATAGCACCATTGGAATATTTCAACTACACTAATAAGAAGTTAGGATGCATTTTGAAGCAGAGTTTCAGTGAAGTTAACTTCCTTGGAATAACTGTTAGTCAAGTTTGTATTAAACTGTATTGTAGCCTATACGTGTGTGTGTGCATAGGGTGATATAGCTTTCACTCTTAATGGTAGTCGACTGGACAATGTTATATTGTGTCGTCAATATAGATCATCAGGTATCTCTATATTATAGATTTTTTAATTTAATAAGACAATCATAGGGACCACAGTTAATATAATGACATTTGGTCGTGTTACCGTAGAATCTCAAAGAAGTATTTTCAAATTTTTAAAAGGAGAATCAAACACGAGCTTGTGGATTGGCAAGCCAGAATATAATATTATTATTTTATGATTTATTTGTATTACCAGGTGGGTCTCCTCCATATGACGGCTACCCAGTGGATAGATTGCATTCAAACCATATTGTGCTGGTTGTCATCTACAGCCTAACTGCAGGTTGTGGCATTGTGTTTGCAGTGTTGTGTTTGACTTTCAACATTGTTTATAGTAACAAGAAGTAAGCCATTCACAGTATGTGTGAATATTATTGTTATATTACTAGAGTATTAATGGCAAATAATGCTAAATTGAACTATTTGATTATTCTTGGCTCAGCAGTATTGTATATAAGTGTCTTCTTTTTCTCTTATACTCCATACAATCCTAAAACACAAGAAGTCTTTTGCAATGTAAGCTGTATAGTTTATGGCCTAGCATTAACCTATTTTTAAAGTCACGGTCACGGCTGTTTTCTCTGGGATACAACCTCTGTTTTGGTGTCATTTTGTCTAGGACATGGCGGATCTATTATATCTTTAGCAATATAAAAGCAAAAAAGAAAGTGGTAAGCATAGCTGATTAGCTATAGCTCAAATGGTTTCACCTTTTATATGATTAGGGGATCAAAAACTGGATGCTTTTGCTTATAATAATAGGCATTGTGCTTATTGACCTCATAATTATATTTACTGGTAGGATAAAGCATGCCATTGTAAGGGATCAAGAGCATCCACTTGTGGTAGATGTAAGAAAGTCCATGAATGTCAAGTATACTCATTAACACTGATTTTGTATCATAGGATAATGGAAGAATAGTACACTATTTTGTTGTCATTTGTAATAGCTCTATAATTTCGGAGTTGTTTTCATTTGGCTATAAAGGAATCCTTCAACTTTGCGCCATATTCATGGCCTTTCACATGCGCAATGTGAACGTGAAGGCTCTCAATGAATCAAAGGAGATAGCTGCCATCATTTACATTAACAGTATTGTTCTGGTCATGCTCGGTGTCACAGAATTTGTCTTGGACCGCAGTCACAATGCTTATGCTGCACTGTTTGGATTGGGCTTGCTTATTGATGCAACACTTTTTCTTGGGTTCACTTTTATTCCAAAGGTATAGGACTAGAGCACCTTTAAGTATAGTGACTCTATTGATTTTGATAGATTTTTAATGTCTACTTCAATCCTCATGGGGGCAAATTATTTACTAACACTAAAATTGGAAAATCTATGCAATCAAAAGTGGCACCAGAAAGGTATGTGTATATAATAGAGTTGCCAATATATTTTCTTTTTTGACTATAAAGGATTCAAGATGAAGATCATTGCAAGATTAAGAACACTAGCTGTTCTATTGGAACTCTTCAATAGTACTCAGTAGTAAAATTTTAGTAGCAGAACTAGAACCAGTCAATCATTAGTGCTTTTTAGTTTTAGCTTTTAGTAAAAATGTTTAGATGTCACACGTGATAACACGTGGCGCCCTTGCCAATGGGCGTGGTTTAATTTAATAAAGATGGCGACATCAAATAAGTTTTGGAAACCAGGTTTGTCAGTTCTGGTAGGCTTAATTGATTATGGTTTATCAAAAGGAGGAAGCCGACCCTCAGGACAAGTTGAATTGGAGCGTGCTAAGCAAGGAAGTGAAGGAGCAGGCTCCTGCATGACTTTCAATACTCATTTACATCTACCAATATCTCAACAAAGACAAAGGCTACCGATTGCTCGAGTATGATAACATACAGTTTATGAAATGATACGAAATATTCTAGTATCGTGAACAAATACTGTATCTTGTCGAGAAATATCGCACTGTTGTCATTGTTGGTGAAACCGGGAGTGGAAAAACAACGCAGGTATGTTTAATTAATGCTAAAGAAATTAATTTTATTATTAACTTTTGTTGTATCTAGATCCCCCAATATCTTCACGAAGCCAACTGGACCGGTAATGGATACATTGTGGCCGTTACTCAACCAAGAAGGATAGCAGTCACTACAGTAAGGAGATAGAGTATAGGCCAGAGAAGAAATCCTTTTTAATGATTATTTTGTGTTTCAAAGGTAGCGTCCAGAGTAGCTGATGAGAGAGGAGTAGTGCTAGGCCATGAGGTACATATAATCAGGGTTTCCCATAGGATTTTGGCAAAGTGCTCATGAAGGTTTTTGTCAGTATATTTTAAAGTTGCTCAAAAAATTTTCTGATGCATATACATGTACTTAATGTTGGGTAGAAAGTTTGAGCTGATTTTGATCAAAATTGGATTTTTACGAATTCTAAAAGTTTCTCCAAAATCCATGTACATGTATTGTATGATTATCATAGTATTTGTCAGCTCATGAAGCTCATGCTGCTCAGCTCACTTTGGGAAACCCTCCACACAATGCACTATATGTATTGTACTATAGCCACTTGACTCTCACATGACACCTTCTTCAGGTTGGATACTCCATCAGGTTTGATGATTGCACTGACAGCAAAGGAACTAGAATAAAGGTTCCATTGAAACACTTAGTACACAGTATCACTTCTCACAATAGTTCTTAACTGACGGCATGCTAACAAGAGAAATGATGTGGGACCCTTTGCTATTGAAATACAGGTATTGACTGTATAATATGACATTGTATGGGCTAATTAATACTTGACCATATGGATATAATATGAAGTAGCAATTATCTCTACTATCTCTTAGTGTTGTAATGCTGGATGAAGCTCATGAGCGTAATATTAACACTGATATTGTCATTGGTCTGTTAAAGAAAGTATGCAAAGACACATTCTATCATAGTAATAGTAATAATGAGTTATATTTTATAGATAATGAAAAAGAGAGATGACTTCCATCTCATCATTTCTTCGGCTACCTTGGATGCCGAAGTAATAAAATTCGTATAAAAGAAAGTTTATTTATTTTATTTATTTACAGTTGTTTAAATCTTATTTTGAGACTAATACGGATAGGGCCGACCCCAGGAAGGACACTGCAGTTATCATGACTATTGAAGGAAGAGCTTTTGACATTGATATTCATCACACGAAACTGTGAGCTCTTCATTTACTCGTACCCTTTGCTTACTTGCCCTTTGGTTCATTTCCCCTAGTCCTGTTGCTGATTATGTTAAGTCCACTGTTGACACAGCCCTGGCTATACACAGAGAGGAACCAACTGGTGATATACTGGCTTTCCTCACAGGACAGGTCAGTGTTAAGATATGCATAGAGACTGTGTTCCAAGTACCAAATGACTTCTTTTTCCCTTTTTGCATGTATATAGGAAGAGGTGGAAACTGCTGTGAAGCTGTTGAAGGAACATGCAGAAAGAGTAACTAAAGGATTGCAACTACTCCCTCTTCCTCTTTACGGAGGATTACCATACTCAGAACAAGTATTAGCAATATTGCAATCATTATTAGATTTCTAGTATTATTTGTTGTTCAGATACAAGTATTTCAAAGGACACCTCCAAATTCAAGGAAGGTAATTAACCCCCTCTTATTAAGAATATAATAATGATAACAATAATAATAATAATAGTTATTATTATTATTATTATTATTTATTTTCAGGTTATTGTTTCTACTAATATAGCAGAAACATCAGTAACCATCAACGGTATTGTGTACGGTTAGCTTTCTAACAAGAAATAATTATTGCTTCATATTATAATTCTGATACAGTAATTGATTGTGGATTTGTAAAGCTAAAGGCATTCTCTCCACAGACATCACTAGGTTTGGCAATCAGTACATGTGCTTCATTATTATTATTATTATTATTGTTGTTGTTGTTGTTGTTGTTGTTGTTGTTATTATAGAGTCACTGGTAATAGTACCAATATCACAGTCTTCTGCTTTACAAAGGAGCGGTAGAGCTGGCAGAGTTCGCTCAGGGAAAGTATACAGACTATACACTGGTAAGCTTTTCTATGAAGTAACTTTTAAAAATCATAGAAAATTTAATTTTCGTTAGAATCAACTCAAACTTGATACACAACATAAGAGCATGTATGTGCATCAGAAAAAATATTAAAATGGAGATTTTTCACCTTTTTAATTTTGGCGGAATTTGGCCCGAGACCATGTACTATAGTACAGGGACTTTGGCCAAATTTTAAGCAACTTTGAAAATTCATAAAAAATCTAGTCTCGATTGGAATCAGCTCAAACTTTCTACACAACATAAGGACCTGTATATGCATCAGGAAAAAATATAAAAATGTAGAAATCCCTCCTTTTTAATTTTGGCAAAATTTGGTCCGAGACTTTTACCCAATTTTGGAGCAACTTTTAAAATTTGCACCCCTTCTACTCAGCTATCTATTATTTCCATACTTCATATTATTGTATTTATGCTTGAATATATAGAGGAGTCATACAGAGCTCTTGATGTTACCACTGTACCAGAGGTTCAGAGAAGCAGCATGGCTCCTGTCGTGCTCCAACTGAAAGCTTTAGGAATTGATAATGTCTTAAGATTCAACTACCTCTCTGTGAGTATATACAGTAGCTGCATATTTTGCATGTTGTTCCTTTAAAACTCTTTCCATTAATTTTTCTAACTCTTTTCACTCATTCTTCCTCATAGCCTCCTCCTGCTGAGTCTTTGTTACAAGGTCTAGAGCTGCTCTATGCTCTTGGAGGTAGACATGCATACAATGCTGATCCTTGTGGACTTGCTTATTCACTATCATTCCTTTCCCTCTAGCATTGGATGATGAAGGTAAACTGACCAACCCTCTTGGTATGCAGATGGCTGAGTTTCCACTCAATCCCATGTTTGCTCGAATGTTATTATTATCAGGTATACATACACACATACACGTACATAGACCAACTCATTCTCATCATTAGAGTCTTTTGGTTGCTCTGAGGAGATATTAACAATTACTGCTATGCTGCAAGTTAATCATGCATTCCATCAGCCAACAAGACAAAAAGCCAACGCTGTGAGATACTCATACCCCATTTAGTTCTTATAGTATTCTTTACTTTAAGTCGCAAGCAAAGAGAAAGTTTTGCGTGTATGAGGGAGATCATTTGACCCTACTTAATGTCTACAATGCCTTTATCAGGGTTAGTATTATCATTCATGTCCTTGATAGTTGACTTGTCATTTTAGTATAATCAAGATCCAAGATGGTGTCAGCAAAATTTTATACATTACAAGAGTAAGTGCTATCAGATTGGAGCTATAGGTGATGCCTATACATTACTATAGGCCTCTGCCATGCTGTGAGCATTAGAGAACAATTGAAGAGGTTGCTTCATAGATTTAAGATTAAATTGGTATCTTGTCATGGTAAGACATTATAAATAATCATTTTAATTTAATTGCATTCTTTTAGATGATCCTATTCCAATTCAAAAGTGTATTGTGTCAGGATTTTTTGTTCATGCTGCAAGGCTTCATTACACAGGAACATGCTACAAGTAATATCATTATTCGTGTACGTGTACTTGTGAATACTGGTTGGGTCCATTTGTAGGACTATTAGAGGCAATCACACTCTTCATATTCATCCTTCATCAATACTGTTTGAGGAAAGAAGCCCTCAATGGTAACTATATTGTTTATATTGCTTTAAAGTTCAAATAAAATTTTGTTATGATTATTGTGATATTTCTGCTCAGTTTGTTGTTGTTTATTGTGGAATTTGCTTCTTTTCCTTTTACTTCACATTCAGTTCTTATTTTAGCTAATGCATTAATAATTACTGCTTTATAGGGTTGTGTTCAATGAAGTCCTTCAGACATCAAGCCTATTCATGAGGGATGTGACTGTAGTAAGCACTCTGACTCTACCCACTGTGTTTTATAATGGGCTTGCATAATAAATTTGTATGTACATTGATAATAAAATTTATTTATCATTAGGTTGATCCAGAATGGCTTTATCAACTTGCACCACATTTTTATCAATATGGAACTGTAAGTTAACTTAGCACAATATCTCAAGTATTAATGATTTACAGTCTTAAGTCTTATAATAGCTTCTCTTAATTCATGTCTCAATACTATTATCAGTTTCTAGCTAAAAAATTATTTATTTTAGGAAAGAGAAATAGCAGAATCAAAGAAGCAAAAGTTAGAGGATTTGCCAGTTATAACTTGACAGCCTTCAAATGCTGTATCTATTTATTTTATTTTATTAAAATAACCAGATTCTGCTGAGTCATCCTGTATTGCATATTATAAACACACTCAAACTTTTCTCTTTTCCTTCAAGCCCACGACAATGCCTAATCATAACAAGAAAATCTGCTGTATTTGTTGTCCTTTTTCAGCTGTGTTATTGATAGTTTGGGATTATCTCTTGTCATTGTCTTTATATCTGAGTGCATATTTCCTTATGACTAGCCGCCTAGCCACACCATCAACGTCGGCAAAGGATTACTTTGGTATGGATATGATGCTTTGTCTGACATTTCTCTTCTTCCCTCTCTTTGGGATGATGGCTGATTTATGGATTGGACGATATAAGGTTATAATGATTGGCATGGTGCTGTGTTTTTTGCAGTGGCTCACGTCAGGGATTGCTTTTACTGTGTATGGCCTCGTTTACAATTCTGAGTTGTTTTTGTCTTGGATGTATGGTATAGTTTATCTTGCATGTACTGCGAGTTTTTGTTGCATCAAGTCCAACATCATTCAATACAACACCGATCAATTTATTGGAGCTTCATCCGATGAACTGAAATCTATTATATATTGGCATCTCGCTGTCAGTCTTACTTCAGGACTGTTTTTATCTGTATTGAGTTGCTTTGGGAATTATAGTGAATATGCAGTTTTGTTTTCATTTATAGCATCTGGAATATTCCTAACTCTTGTACTGGTCTCTCATTCTTTCTTCAAACACAAACTGGAGAATGTATCACTGATCAAGAATCCCATCAAACTGATAGTTAGAGTATTGTGTTATGCCAGGAAGCACAAGTATCCTGAGAATCGTAGTGCTCTGACCTACTGGGAGGAAAAGGCTCCTTCAAGACTGGACCTGGGTAAGGATAAATATGGTGGACCATTCACAGAGGAAGAGGTAGAAGATGTAAAGACATTCTTTCACATGCTACCACTATTCATTGCTGTTATTGGATTTGCTTGCAGCGATGAAAGCTTTGTGACTAACGTAATTGGAACAGAAGGCTGCTTGGTAGCAAGTCACATTTTACAGTTGACCACTGCATTTGTCGTAATAATAGTACACTTGCATGTCATCAGAGCATGTTTCCACAAGTTCATTCCCAGACTACTCATACTGACGTGGATTGGCTTATTACTAGCCTTTGCCTCTGAACTATCACGCACACTTCTGATTGCATTCTCTCATAATCCACATGTCTATAATTTTCCAAACAACAACGATTATGCATTACTGCTACCGCAGATGCTATTGGGATATCTTATACTCTCACTGCCACAGCCT